>NC_087174.1:2252500-2302500 GCF_035594125.1 Scylla paramamosain
ACCTTCGGCGTGGGCAGCGGGAGCAGGACATTACTGGGTCATGATAGCGGGGTTACCGGGCCTCCTGAGGGACGAGCGCCCGGCACGCGACCCTCCCGCCCGGCAACACACGGCGAGGGAGGCACGGCGGATGGGATGGGAGGGAAAGCGGTATGGGAAGGAAGCAGGGCAAAAGTGGGGGAGATGTGGGGAAGGGAGGGGGGTGGGGGGGCGGCGGGATCAGTGAGCAGGTGGGAAGAGGCTCACTCGCGCCATAATTCAGTAGATCATGTTTGAACGTAATATTGTAATCCATAACGAACGATTATCATTAAATTGCATGGGATAATAGAAGGGTTTCGATGTCCGTTCATTGCTCCCCGTGCCTTATCTGAGGCCGAATTACAGTTTACAGCATAATTCTGAAGTGGTGCACATAATGAATACGATCTGTTTCTCTATTAAGACAACCAAAAGCATATATTCCGCTCTCTATTTTACATTTGCTTTCCTTCGCACAATTTATATTTAAAAATGTATCTTACAATTTCCTGAAAGTCAATGCTTGCAAGAGACATCTCGTTTCATTTCCTCCACCACCTGCCTCAATTAACTCTGCAACTAATGTCCTTCACTATAAACTCTTTCTGCGCCATAAGATATTTCACAACAAAGCACAGATCTTTTCCTTACAGTTTCTCACACAAAGTCAGGTTCCCGTGTCAGCCCGCAGGCTTAGCAAGGACTGTGAGTACCCCCTCTCCCTCCATCGACTTCAAGATTATTTGACTTTATTTCAAGTTTTCAGTGAATATTTTTCCCCCACACATACGGAATACTTCTCTGTCCCACGTATTGCTTACACTCTTATTTCCCTCTGCGCATAACTTTCCAACAGTAATTGGCATTTGTAATTATGTACCTGTTATGCTATCAATGTGCTGCAGGGCCACTGTATTACTTCTTTATGATATATTAATTAGTTACTGAACACCATGTGCAAGGTAAAAGAACTTGTATAAAAAATAAGTATATGTTAAATAATAATTTTAATGATGATAATAATAATATTGATATAATGATAACAGTGATAATAATAACAATAATGATAGTAATAGCAGCAGCAGTAGCAGTAATAGTAGTAATAACAACGGAATACCTATAAAAGTAATAGTAATAATAATAATAATAATAATAATAATAATAATAATAATAATAATAATAATAATAATAATATAATAATAACAGTGGCCGGCCAGACAGTGCACGGCCTTCGCTGTCTCACACACGTGTCGCCGCAAGCCATCAGTTGTCTCCTGGTACACTCTACTTCCAACTACCAATAAACAATAACCGATATGGAACAATTTTCTTTTTGTGAATAATCATCAGAACATCTTCTTTGTTATTCAATTGAAGCGAGAAATTTCTCTCAACGGAGGGTCTGAAGCCTACCAATAAAAACTTGAGCTTTAATTTCCACGGCTTGACATAGCAACGAAACACTCAGTTCTTGTGAATTTAACAAACAATACTTCTCTCGCGGTCATGCATGCCTCTTCCTTCCTCAAGAGTGTTGTTTTGTATTCACTTTCAGTTCATCTCAAAGGCGAGTGACATGCTAGTCATTTCTTCCTGTCATTATATTAGCCATTCCAGGAACTAATCATAATCAGTCCAGTACCTCTTTTTTTTTTTTTCCAAGACACTAAATAAAGAAATGCCAAATACTGATATGGTGGACATCCTTGCCTCTCGTACCTACACACATACACTAGCAGCCACTACATATTTCCCAGAATATCTTGTTATTGAACTAATTACGCCATTTTTCTATGGTATTTGTTCCTTCCTATTCAAAAGCCCATTTTCTGAAAACATTTTTTCCACCTAATCCGATACGCCAAACTCTCTCTCTCTCTCTCTCTCTCTCTCTCTCTCTCTCTCTCTCTCTCTCTCTCTCTCTCTCTCTCTCTCTCTCTCTTCAAAGGGTCCTTCTGCATTCACTTCTTGCTCTACTTTCTGTTAGTTTTTAACCTTCCCCTCACTTTTTTCCTCCTCCTCCCCTTCAAGGCAGAGAATTTTCGTGCTTTATATTCCCCCTCCATCCTCCCTTACCCCTTGTGCTGCGTTTTTCTTTTCCAGCTTTTGTATAGAGTTCGTATTTGGTCCCTTTGGTGTCACGTGAAGCAATCCTTTATCCAATTCTTTGTCTCCTTGACTCTCTCTCTGTCTCTCTCTCTCTCTCTCTCTCTCTCTCTCTCTCTCTCTCTCTCTCTCTCTCTCTCTCTCTCTCTCTCTCAGTCCATATTTTCCCCACCTTCTGCTTCTTTTAGTAAATAATTTGTCTGACTGACCTTACCCTTATCAAGCGATTATACCTCTTGAAGGCATAATGATGAACGACACGAAAACTCTTGACCATTAATTTAAGAGATTGCTCTGGCCTATGTTTGAAGCCTTGCTAGCCAATCTAACCACCCGGACCGTCCGTAGTTAAGTTAGTATCTATTAAAATCCATAATTAACGTGCTTCATGAGTGTGTCTGTAATCGAAAATCACCCACAGAAGTCAAGGAACGTGTTTGAGTGTTGAAAATTTGCTCTCTTCTATTCTGATCGTCCATCAATCCAAATTCAGCATCGGACGGTGACAGGCGAGGAATGACAGCTGTCACTTTGCCGCCAAGTGATGTTTAAACGAAGAGAGTAAATTCCCGAGTCATAAAAGTAGACAGGTTTGCCCCTTATCGGGAATCTTTAACGCTGGCAGTGCTGGCGGCTCAGGTTTCCACCATTAGTGGCGTGGTACGGGTGAGTCAAGGTTGAGTCAAGAGATCTTCAGCACCCCACAGAGGCTTTGTTGTCCCAGTGTCTTTAGTCACTTTCTGCACTTGTTGTGTACATCCAGGTGTTCTGAAAGACGGTAGCGAGGGATGGAGTGCTGGGTTACGAGGAAGTAATACTGAAAAGCGAGGATGTAGTTGTGGTTACCGTGACACAGGAATAGCTACCAGAACACAGAGCTGCGTGGTGGGCGACAAAGATACAGGGATGGGTGGTGGGGACACAGAGCTGAATGTTGCTGCTTCGTGGTGGCAGGTTACCGGTGGCAGTCGCCGCACACTGGCAGCTTAATGTCGGCGTGCTGGTTTCATCTCTTTTTATCGAAGTGAATAAAAGTATTTTTTTACCTAGTAACCAAATTAATTACGCTGGTGCTCAGGTGACCCAATGCTGAACTTTTTTTCCGCGATCTAATGAGTTATGGATATTTCTGGAAATTTTCATTCATTTCCCACTTTTTTTTCCGGAGCCTTAAAATCAATGTTAATCAGTTTCGCTCTTTAGAGACAAGAGTGAATGTTGAATCCCCACTTGCTACCTTCCTATACGTACCAAAACCTTTTGTAAAAGACATTTACGTATTACGCGTGAGAAGTGCACGATGAATTCCCATGTGGACCGGCGTGAGATACTGTGTGTGTGTGTGTGTGTGTGTGTGTGTGTGTGTGTGTGTGTGTGTGTGTGTGTGTGTGTGTGTGTGTGTGTGTGTGTGTGTGTGTGTGTGTGTGTGTGTGTGTGTGTGTGTGTGTGTAGGTGCGCGCGCGTGCGTGTGACGTGGGAGGAGTTACCAGAAAGACCTTATGGTCACGCAAAGCTGCACTGACTGCATCATTTATCCAAGGATTCGAAACCGTCGGCCAGTCTCTTTTGGGAATTGTGGCCAATATTCAAGCAACAGAGCTTCTGTTTCTTAGAATACCAGACTTTAGTAAACAATTTCCGGCGCCCCTAAGATATCAATCAAATAGATCGTCACTATGGAAGCATTATACTATATACAAAATATTCACTTGAAACATCACTTCTTAACACGCATAACTAATAAATAACTAAACTAATTAAATCACTGAGAAGCCAAAAGCAAAGTATATCCCAATCTTACAACAAATTTCTATAATCGAACGTCAATTACTCAGAAAATAGCCTTTAAATACTAGCACAAAGCGGCTTCGTGAACAAATCATAAGCAGTTCCCTAGTAAAGTCCTTGAACCATAACCCGCATCATCCATCGCCTGCTGTCTGTACTTACCTAACGAGCGAGGCGGATCTGCCCCTCACGGTACGCTCGCCTGATGGAAGACAAGAATTAAACTTTAGTGTAGAGGCAGGTGTAATTGTCATGATAATGATGGAGATAAGACAAAAGAAGGAGGAGGAGGAGGAGGAGGAGGAGGAGGAGGAGGAGGAGGAGGAGGAGGAGGAGGAGGAGGAGGAGGAGGAGGAGGAGGAGAACAAGAAGAATAAGAAGAACAAGAACAAGAACAAAAAAAAACAAGAGGAGGAGGAGGAGGAGGAGGAGAAGGAGGAAGAGTAGCAGGAGGAGGAGGTTGTAAAAATAACTGCCACGTATATGACTTTCTCTTCTCAGTAATGACACAACAATTAAAAGCTAGCAGTACACAAAAGAAACAATACATTTTTTTTTCTTTTTCCTTCCCTCTTCACTGCTCTCCTAATCCCTTAGTGTGCACATTCTCTTTAATTCACCATGACCAAGACCACATACGTTGCTACTACCATCTGCACTGCCATCCTCATCATTACCACCACCACCGCCACCACCACCACCACCACCACCACCACCACTTCCACTTCCCCTGCCAGAAGGCTACATTTGAAACCAATGTCTTGAAAATTAGAGTCGGAATCAGGTTATCGTCGGGAAGGGAGGAATGCGGGCAAAAGAGAAAGAGAAGAGAGTGTTCTGCAGTTACCTTTCTGTATTCAGAGCACACGCACACACACACACACACACACACACACACACACACACACACACACACACACACACACACACACACACACACACACACACACACAGATTTACTGGACGATGCCACACAAATATCATGAAAGCTTTTTGCACTGAATTGTCCGCGAGACAGACAGACGACGATAGCGAACGTTGACCAAAGAGAGAAAAGGGAGGAGAAAGAAAGGAAAGACGAATATCAAGAGAGAGAGAGAGAGAGAGAGAGAGAGAGAGAGAGAGAGAGAGAGAGAGAGAGAGAGAGAGAGAGAGAGAGAGAGAGAGAGAGAGAGAGAGAGAGAGAGAGAGAGAGAGAGAGAGAGAGAGAGAGAGAGAGATAGGTTACAATTCCAAATGAATATCTTTTTGAGAATCAACATAACTTCCAAAATAAAAGAAATAACAAATGTCACATTAATATTTGAAAGTGCATAGAAAATCACTCCATAAATATTTCACTAGACGAGAGAGAGACAGAAACAGAGACAGAGACAGAGAGAGAGAGAGAGAGAGAGAGAGAGAGAGAGAGAGAGAGAGAGAGAGAGAGAGAGAAACGAAAGGGTGTCACAATGGCAGATTGCGGAAACCATTCTTCAGCATTTCCACATCTCTTACAGGATTCCCCTTCCACCTGCTGACTTCCAGATCCCGTTATCATGGGCGATATCAGGACAAAATAGTTCTTTATGGGCTACGATTCTGATTCATTACTAGACAGTCAAGGAAGCTTTAGTTTTCAGTTCTGAGAGGAGCTACATGCGTACGTGAAGGGGGAAGGCAGAGGCGGAGGATGGTTGAAGTTACCTGGAAAAGACATATGAAGGTCTTGTTTATTGTGAGAAGAAGCGTGGCGCGTTATTTGATCAGGGAAGCGTGGAGTATGTGGCTACCGACAGTGCTCTTTTACACACTACTTCACGAGGCTATAACGTGACTCCCAGCGCGGTGACACATGATGGTTTGAAGCACACTCCACGTGGGATTGAGTTGCACCTCTCACGTGATGCACTTCAGACGTCTCCTAGTTTATCTATATGAGGATCTGAAGACCTCTAAGGACCAATACGTCAAAGAGAAATTCAATATATGAAGAAATACAAAGCAGAAGGAAAATTGTAGGAGTATATTGAGTTCCTTCCTGCTGATAGTGACATTATATTGCTGAGGGCACGATGCTTGAGGACGGAGGAAAGTGGGTGGAAGGAGAGACGAAAGGAAAGGAGCAGTGATGGAGGAAGGGTTGGAGGTACAACAGGAGTGATGGAAAATTGGAGGAAAGAGTAATATAACGCACTTTTGTGTGTATAAAAGGAGTGCACCTGCGTTCATAAATACTGCGGAAAATAAAGAAACTGGGAAATGAAAACCCAGAAAAGAAAGGGATGGTCGACACAATGACAGAAAGAGCAAGAGTACTGAGAGAAAGAGAGAGAGAGAGAGAGAGAGAGAGAGAGAGAGAGAGAGAGAGAGAGAGAGAGAGAGAGAGAGAGAGAGAGAGATTGGGGTGGAAGAAAGTAATGACAAAGAAAACGAGAAACCGGAAGAAAATATGCATGCTAGAATTTCTGACGCTGGCCAGCGAGAGCAATATGTTTCCTCCGTTCCCTTCGCCTCCCCTTCCTCAGAGATCCGCATTTTTCCACTGGACGAAGTAAATATCAGGGGAGATTGTTCAATACAATGCAATATGAAGGAGAAAACGTAGAATATATGAAAAGAATATACTGATAAGCATGAAGGATTTTCAACAGTACGGGAACAAGCTTCATGAAATTAGGAAAATATTACATAATATATATATATATATATATATATATATATATATATATATATATATATATATATATATATATATATATATATATATATATATATATATATATATATATATATATATATACACGTACAATAACAAGTTCTATGAAAGGGATCTATTCCAAAGACACGTTTTATTAACTACTGAAAAAAATGTTGGAATCGACAAGACTGGTTAGTTTTCTACTGTCTCTTTATGACGTAATACCGTAGTGGTGGTGACGGTGGCGCGGGTTGTTCCTTGCAGTCGCCTCACTGCAGCTGTTCTTCCACTAATCTTAAACAAGTACCACAGAGATAACAAAGTGAAGCAACAGGAATACGTGAACAACACAGTGACTTTGTGCCTCAGGATAATGGGTAAACCTCTCCAGACACCCTTCCAGGCTAAGAAAACCGATCTGAGCATTGTTCAGCACCCATCCAGGTTGGAAAGCCACTCACAGACGTCATACAGTTTTATTTCTGGCAAAGCATACCGGGAAAACTCCGAGGACATTATTACTACACACGTGTATATAAAGATGTTAAAAGTACACCCTTGGGAAGTATCACACAACCTTCCCCGTGCTGCGGCGACGCATTACAACCCAACATCCGTCAGCGAGGTTGAGGGAGCGCTTGAACCTTCCACCAGCAGCGCCTTCATCCCCACCATTCGTTTCCTCGAAGGGCAATGAAAGAGAAACTACAAAGTCATTGATGGGACACACATAAAGAGTTACTGGCCAGATCCTGACAAATATGAAAACGAGTCTCAGTATTCATGATGTCAACAATTCTCTCTCTCTCTCTCTCTCTCTCTCTCTCTCTCTCTCTCTCTCTCTCTCTCTCTCTCTCTCTCTCTCTCTCTCTCTCTGGAATCACCACCACTTACCAGCAACACAGCAGCACACAGCGCGGCGTGAAAACATTGCCGCCGTGACTCCCTCTCAATGGTCGGGGTTTTCGCTGCCCCCACCCCTTCTCCGGGCTCTCGGTGGCGGGTCAGGAACGATACCCAAGGATGAAGTGGCGGGGAGCTGTCCTACCCGAGGGACCTCCAGCCTCCCGCCCACACCGGTAAACGAACTTGCCTGGGACTCATGAGAGCGCTCCGCCCTTCCCGCGACATCATCTTGCACCGAGAAGTTTGTGACGAGCAAGGCGAGCGAGACTATTTATTGGGCTGTTTGCGTGGCCAAATGCACTGACTGTTACAGGGTTCACACAAATGCTATTATGATCCAACATTTCCATTGCTGATAAGAAATTTCAATAAAGATTACGCAAGTACGCCT
Organism: Scylla paramamosain; assembly: GCF_035594125.1. Taxonomy (NCBI): domain Eukaryota; kingdom Metazoa; phylum Arthropoda; class Malacostraca; order Decapoda; family Portunidae; genus Scylla; species Scylla paramamosain. The sequence goes on from NC_087174.1 coordinate 2,260,393, forward strand.
GAGCTACGAACATAAAAGAGAAACATGTAATGCACTAAATTCCTATACTCACGCATGAAGCAATGATCACGTAATTGGTTAACGACACCAAAAGAAACCTCACACATTCCAATCCACGATAATAATGTACCTCGGTCCCTCCCGCACCTCCTCCTCCACCTTCTACACACCCAAGAGCGTCTCCATAGCGGCGGCGCAGCACCGTATCACCCCGACCGTCAAGGTAACAATAGCACTGTTTGCACGGTCTCGGGTGCCGCCTCCTGTTGCTCCCAGCGACGTGACCAGCCATTGTGATTCTTAAGGAGCCTTCGCAAGAGCCTCAGCATCAAGTCTACGGCGTGGGAAAACTCGCCAGGTTTTTGGGGGGTGGGTGTGGAGGGAGATGTGGGAGTTAGCTAATATTTATGTATTTGCACGAAGTTGGAGAGGTATGTGTGGCATGGAGAGATTAGTTTGTGTGTGTTTGTGTTTGTGATGTGTGTATGTGTGTGTGTGTGTGTGTGTGTGTGTGTGTGTGTGTGTGTGTGTGTGTGTGTGTGTGTGTGTGTGTGTGTGTGTGTGTGTGTGTGTGTGTGTGTGTGTGTGTGTGTGTGTGTGTGTGTGCTTTTACATTTGTGCTACATTATGCAGTTTGCCATTGGCCTGCACATAACCAAGCTTTATCCAAACATGTTTTACAATACTGCCACGATTTCAGTAGACAGGCTCTCAAGATTGTTCATATCTCTTCGTAAATATTATGCTCTAACATTTTATCCACTTACATATACGCAGCCACAATATCTGCTTATCCATTCCTATATCAACGGTTGTTTTTTTCCACTGCAAGGCTCCCCTTTCTTGCTTTACTTACATTTCACAGTTGCTATTTTTTTTTTAACAGGCCTTAACATCAAAGGCAAAAGAGTAATAGGTACAATATAACATTATATTTTTAGTGTGATATCAAAGTCAAAAAATATTTCAGGGCTTTGTTTTGTACTTTTGTTTGTTAAAAAGATTCACGGTTGACTGAAACGAGAAAAAAAAAAAGCATCCAAAATCGTGACAAATTAATCTCTTTTATAACATGAATTTCACGTGAGAAAGAGCAAGGCGCCACCTCTGCGTCCATAACGGTGCGATGCGTAGCCAGTGTAGTTTTCCAGTTTTTTAATTGCCACTCTTCTGCTCTGTTTGTTCTGTTTTAACAAGGATATTTGTAAAAAAGAATATCTGTGAAACCAGACCTATGCACTCCTCACATCTCAGAATATTTTTCAGTGTTCTGCAGTTTTCCCAAACAAACCACTCCCACGCTTTATAATAATAATACAATCCTATGCTGCCTCACACACAGTTTCAGACACTTCATGTTAGTGACTGCTGGATTATCCTAAAAGAGTATTACTTTGCGTCGACTCAAAACATTTACTTTATTCACTGTGTGCTCAAAACATACAAAATAAATTAATCATAAAAATGCACTGAAAGAGTTACTCGTGTTCACAGATTTACTTATGCAAGACACACATTTCTACTTTTACGATGACTGCGTCAAAACTCAACTCGATCAATCATTCGAGGTTCAAGAGAGTGAAGACTCGCTCAAAACAAAGGAAACTGAGACAAAGCGAGATAAGGTGAGGACAAGCCTGGTACACACCTGACAACAGGACACCGGCATGCGAAGGTCACGGCGACAGTCTCCCTTACGTACATTCCCATCTTCATTCACACATTCCCATATCGAGCTTCACCTCCCTATCTCTACTGATATCCTCACACACACCTCGGACCTTTACCTGGTCCTCTCTTCCCTATCCCTGTATCTAACAACGGCCAAAAGGCAAAGTGATACCTGCGGAAAGGTGGAAAATTAATTAAAGTTGTTTGTGCCAGAGTCCAATCTTCCTTAATCTGCGACGGCTCAGCGTCTTGCCTTATGAGGGCCCCGTTTCCTCCCCTCTTCAAAGGGAAGCTGAACGAGACACAGCTAAGACAGAAAAATATCAGAACAACAGCATATTAAATATTAAATAATACATACAATATAATTCTTAGTATATTCAAAACTCTCACAATATCTAAACCTCTTTGTATGTGTATGTGTGTGTGTGTGTGTGTGTGTGTGTGTATGTGTAGGTGGGTTGACAGGTGGACTCGACTCTCGCTTAGGTATCAGGAAAGCCTCCGATGTTATTTTATCGGTATGTGTCGGGCAGTAACTCAATACCAAGCCTTTCATCATGTAATCTAGACGAATGGCCTTATTTGGTCTCGTATTGACTGGAGTGCCATAGAGAAATGACACAAGAAACAGAGAAGCTAAATGACTAACTTGCAGGCATTCATACATACATACATAAATACATACCTACATACATACATACATATACATAAATACAGACAGATGCACACACCTATAGACAAAGGGACAGACAGATACACACACAGGAAGATATACCGATAGATGGGTGGACAGACACGCAAAACAAACATATAAACCAGCACAGCGTGTATCACCTCTAATCAACTTGATAAACACAAAACAATGTTATCAACTTAGCAAAAAAACATTCTCTGACAAACTCCACTTAACTCCCTCCTCCCCCCTTTCCCTTTAACTCAGTTTGCCTCAACCAATGATCGACCGACCCTTCATCTTCCTCCTGCCCGCACGCACGCACGCACACTTAGCAATCTTGAGGTCACAGTAGTAACAAGATGCGCTCTGGGGACCCGTGTGACCCCATGTGACCCTTGTGTGACCCCTACAAACAGGGTCATAACCACAAGCTTTCAGAGGTCGAGGGTCACAAGAGGGGTAATGAAATAACGGCAGTAATCAGCATCCGGAGCCTCCATTCCAGCTCCAGAAGAAGGAAGTTGACACGAATACTTCTCTAGGGAAAACTTCCGCCACTTGGGTTCTTTCCCTCTTTTCTTTTTTTAATCACTGGGTAATATGTATATTTTTTTCCCCGAGGTAATAATGTAAAAAACTTGCTGGCTATGTTAGTTGCTTCAGACAACGAAGACACACACACACACACACACACACACACACACACACACACACACACACACACACACACACACACACACACACACACGTCAGATAAAAACGTGAACGTGAAGCTGAAAAAAAAATGTAGTTTCGACAAGAAAAGAGAGACTGATAGATTTCTAAGCTTCCAATCCTATGCACTTCCCGTGAAAGATCACAAAACCGTGGCATGATACGGCCACTTAATCATGTTAGGTCTTATATACACGCAATACTCCTTACCACATTTCAGCATTTCATAAACCCCTTTCCTTTTGGTCTTTTCAGTAACACATATTGTATAACATCTCACTACAGGCAAATTCCCAACAAAATCTAAATTCATGAGACAAGATAATAATGTCTTTGTTCTTTTAACCTTCTCTTCCATCCTTTCCATCGTGTTTCTCTGTCCGCTGCTCCCTTCATCTCAGCCCGTGGAGTCTCTGCGGGCAAGCTGCAGCAGCCATCACAAAGATGACCAAGGCAGACCTCTTCTTTTAAGTCATCCCAATCACAGCCACCAAAAGAAGAAGGAAGAGAAGCATAGAAAAGATATAAAAGGTGAAAGAGGGAGGGAAGGACTAGCAGCAGGAGGAGGAGGAGGAGGAGAAGACGGTAGTAAAACTAATGGTGATGATAGAGCAGAAATAGCAAAAAGATGTTGGAAAAGGAAGTGGAGAGGAGGAGGAGAAGAGGAGGTGGAGTAGTAAAAAAAATGTAGAAATATATGGAAGGAAAAAGATGCATCAAACGGAAAAGGAGAACCGTCAAGAAGACAAGAGGAAGAATGAGGAGAATGTTAATGAGCTAAGGGAGGTCACAGAAGGAAAGGAGTATCAAGACGTTAGGAGGCAAGAGGAGAGAGAGAAGGCAGGGAAAAACTATGACGAAGGGAAAGAGAGAGAGAGAGAGAGAGAGAGAGAGAGAGAGAGAGAGAGAGAGAGAGAGAGAGAGAGAGAGAGAGAGAGAGAGAGAGAGAGAGAGAGAGAGAGAGAGAGAGAGAGAGAGAGAGAAGAGAGCGGAAGCCACGGAGCGTAAGCAAAGAAAACGGGAACTGGTTATTAGGGATGCTGGTGGAAGCTCGAGTGACGTTGTTTTGAAGCTTTAATAACTCGCTCTTTGTAATGACTGTTGTTCTTCACCTCTCCCTCTCTCCCTCCCCTGCCACACACTTCACCTCTTCCTTACTTTCATCTTTTCTTCCGTCGCTCTCATTTAATATCCAGGTCTGACGGATAATATACTTGCATGATATTTAAATCACCCTTTGTTGAGATGGTTCCGTCATCTGCCACACTGATGTTTTACGGTATTACCCATTGTAGTCAGACACGAGTTTTACGTCTTATGTATGTTCGTATGCACTTTTCACCGCCTCATGAATTCTACATCATTGGCGGATAGAGCATCTGAAGAAAGAATATACGACACGAGGAGGGTTGATTTATGTATTGACTTTAATCAGTTTATAACAAGAAGAATCGAAGACAGCAAACACCATTTGGATTGTTTTCTAAAAAATATATTCCTGACACACACATACACACACACACACACACACACACACACACACACACACACACACACACACACACACACACACACACACACGAAACGAACGCCATCTTTCCTATTACATTTCACGCTATTTTTTTTTTTTTTTGGTCATAATTTCCCCGAAGGACAGACCGACGGAATGAAGGATTTGTATTCACACTATGATTACCGTCCACAGCTACAAAAGGCTTGATTCATGATGATGGCCGCGTAATGTTCAATGCCTTATCATGCTGTATGAGCGACTTACACTTATTGCAACAGTGTTAATAAACTAGAGAGAGAGAGAGAGAGAGAGAGAGAGAGAGAGAGAGAGAGAGAGAGAGAGAGAGAGAGAGAGAGAGAGAGAGAGAGAGAGAGAGAGAGAGAGAGAGAGAGAGAGAGAGAGAGTTGCGTATAGTGATAAGATACGTGATGACGAGAGAGCATGAAGCGAAACTGAGGAGGCTTGAAAAGGGACGGGGCGTAGTGTGAGGGGAGGTGGGGGTGGGGGAGCAGACAGAATGAGGGGTGAGGCAGTGAAGGGAGGAAGGCGCGGCGACGAGAATAGAATTGTGACGAGGAGTGGAAGACGAAGAAAAAATTACAACAGTGAACAACATCATACTCTGATGACAAACGGAATTATTTAACACTAAATATGTATGTAAAGAAACTCGAATGCATTTGGAACGACTTTTTTCACTTATAAAAATGTGAGTGTATGCGAGTGTATGTATATATGTGTGTGTGTGTGTGTGTGTGTGTGTGTGTGTGTGTGTGTGTGTGTGTGTGTGTGTGTGTGTGTGTGTGTGTGTGTGTGTGTGTGTGTGTGTGTGTGTGTGTGTGTGTGTGTGTGTGTGTGTGTGTGTGTGTCTTTCTCAGTATTCAGCTTCCACAGAGCTACTTAATGCACCTTCCCTCTCTCTCTCTCTCTCTCTCTCTCTCTCTCTCTCTCTCTCTCTCTCTCTCTCTCTCTCTCTCTCTCTCTCTCTCTCTCTCTCTCTCTCGCAGCCGCGGTGATGCAACGAAGCCGTGACAACACCACCCAGGCTTGGACTTACTAGCCAATCAACGCCTTGCTTTCCAGAGTCACGCTGCTGCTGCCCACTCATTACCCCAGCTCTTTTTGTTAGTGCTGGGGGAGGAAAACGGGGAGGAAAAACAAGACGAGGCGGTAAAGGTGAGGGAAGGGAAGGACGACGAGATGAAAAAGGTGAAGGAGGACGAGGGCGAGTAGGTATAATGAGGAGGAGGAGATAGTGCAGGTAGGAAAATGGATCAGGGTCAGCATCAGCCTACAGAGAAAGAAAACAATAATGACAGCAAAAATACACAAGGATGAAGAGATTTACGTGCAGGATAATGGATGAAAGTGGAGGAAAGGGAGGAGGCAAAATTTATGAGAGAGAGAGAGAGAGAGAGAGAGAGAGAGAGAGAGAGAGAGAGAGAGAGAGAGAGAGAGAGAGAGAGAGAGAGAGAGAGAGAGAGAGAGAGAGAGAGAGAGAGAAATAAAATGATACACTCAAGGACGGATAAAGGATAGGCAAGGTAATTTATCTAGTGGTGAATTACGATGCGTTAAAATTTCACTGTCATTGTATATTTATTGTTCTTGGAGCCATTAATGTTGCTCGGTGCTGCACGCGTCCCTCACGGGTCTTTCTGGCATTCATCACTCGCCTCTAACTTAACAACTTTGCTTCTCGCTGATGTTATGTTGTCACTGCCTCTTTTTCTCCTATCGTCGCACCTTTTAACAAATCACACGTGACTCTGCTGATGTACATCGTTTGCTTTATCTTTTTTACACGCTTCCTTCCCTAATTTAGGCTATAAAAGGTGTTATTAGCGGCACGCGAGGCAGGACAGGTCTGTATCATTTCCTTACATAACATAACCAAACCACTACGGCCCCACAATACCTATGATCACCAACACGAAACAGGAGAATCGCTATCATACGCATTGGCAACACAACGTTATTCCACCCACTACTAAAGCGGATATTATACTTTACGCAACGAGAACATTCTACCACAAACTCGGAGTAAAATGTTGTAATCTTCAAGTAAAATGAGTCACGGCACCTGAATCCTTTCAATGACGAGCTGCCGGTGCTTTCCGCGACTTACTGCCGGGGACTCATTAGCTGACACCAACAGTAAGCTTGACAAAGAGGCCGTCGAGAAATGCGGACAAAAAAATATACTCAATCCTAACATTTTCATATTCCACGTGGCTATCTGAGTCCTCAGGCGTGCTCCCTCTACTGCTGCTCCATCAGGTCAAGTATCGCTCCGAGGATATCGCCCACAGAATCGGCACTTCAGGCCTGGATCACATGAGAGAGAGAGAGAGAGAGAGAGAGAGAGAGAGAGAGAGAGAGAGAGAGAGAGAGAGAGAGAGAGAGAGAGAGAATGTGGAAAGGAGTCTAAAGGTAAGAAGGAAAAATAGGAAAGACCCCGCCCACAAACACACAGACACACACACACATACACAAATAAACAAACAAATAAGGACTTAACTGTACGTAATATGCTGGAAACAAAGTATACATGACAAATCTTTTACGGACTTTTCTTCTTTACTTTTATTTTTTTCCCTCTGTCGTCTAAGTTTTCGCTCAATATCACCGTCCTCATCATGCGTTGAGTCAGTGCAGCTTTTCTTCCCCCTTAACCCTGTGCCTCTGCTTTTGTTGACATCGGTGCTTCGCTGCTGGGGGCTTTGTGCTGCTGCGTCCGGCCGGCGCCAGATGGTGGATGGAGCGGGGCTGTACAGACCGCCCAGGGACTGTTTGCTTGTTTGTGCTCGAGGCCACGGGGAGAGAGAGAGAGAAATGAACAGAGAGAGAGAGAGAGAGAGAGAGAGAGAGAGAGAGAGAGAGAGAGAGAGAGAGAGAGAGAGAGAGAGAGAGAGAGAGAGAGAGAGAGAGAGAGAGAGAGAGAGAGAGAGAGAGAGAGAGAGAGACACATACAAAGACAGCCAGACGGACAGACAGACAGACAGATAAAGGGAGAGGATTAAGGAAGATGTAGAGCAACGCAATTGAAGCTTGAGGAGGGATTGAATATACGTACAGAGAGAGAGAGAGAGAGAGAGAGAGAGAGAGAGAGAGAGAGAGAGAGAGAGAGAGAGAGAGAGAGAGAGAGAGAGAGAGAGAGAGAGAGGAGTGGTAGGGTACACAAGACGGAAGGAATGGAGGAAGGCTTTCAGAAATATGTAAGTAAATATCCAAACATGATTTCCTTTATGATAGGGATGATGCATGGGCGTGACATGACCTGAAGGCAGCACTACTGGATTTTCTGCATGTTTCATCTTTCACCTGTTTATTTTTTCAGTCTATCTGTTTATCTGTCTATCTGTTTACCTACACACGTTCTTGTATTTCTTAATTTTTGTCCTTGTAAATTCAGGAGGAAATTGTTTGCCAGAGAATTCAAAAACGTTTCTTTTCACCTCAGTGCACAAAGACGCTCTAGACAAAATCTGAACACTAAGAAAAGGGAAAATGGCAAAATGTTAATTGATGCCAAAGCCAAAAACTATTATACTTTTGAAAAATAATCAAAGGTAATTAATCTATCAGGAAAGCGAGGATGATAATTACATTTTTTTGAGTCGACATACAGAGGTCCTCGTCGGATGGAAAATAAAATGGTGTTTGGTCCAAAAAAAAGTTCATTCCGGAGTCATTTGTCGTGCTGGAAAATCTGACCCGTTTCGGAGCAAAAAACAACTAATGCCCAAATTTTATTAAGTTGGCAGTGATTAACAGATGTGCTGCCTCTGAGTGGGAGGGGAGGGAGTAACGGTGGCACGACTCTGTGTGTGTGTGTGTGTGTGTGTGTGTGTGTGTGTGTGTGTGTGTGTGTGTGTGTGTGTGTGTGTGTGTGTGTGTGTGTGTGTGTGTGTGTGTGTGTGTGTGTGTGTGAATGCAGTATTTTCGTGATTACGTCAGCGACCTTATAAAAATACATTAATTAAGAAATTCATGAGTTTCTCTCTCTCTCTCTCTCTCTCTCTCTCTCTCTCTCTCTCTCTCTCTCTCTCTCTCTCTCTCTCTCTCTCTCCCTTTGTCTGCTGCTCTACCCGTCCACACTTCCGGTCCCCGTCTCAGCAGTGCACCCAGACGCCTCGCTGCCTGTCCTCCTGCTCGCTGTGGACGAGGACAAGGAGACACTTTCTTCTGGCAACATCGCCGGTCACGCGCCGCCAAGTACGGTCTTCATGTATCTTTATCATTCGCACTGCTGACTCCCTCCAAAGGTTTGCGTGCGCCGAGGACGAACTGGTGGCGTTGTTTGCCTCGCCTATCAGAAGCAGCAAGGCACGAGAATATGTCTGACATTTGCTATGACTGTGTGTGTGTGTGTGTGTGTGTGTGTGTGTGTGTTCTAATCTACATGAAATCCTGTTTTTAGAGGATCTTCCTGCACTACTTACTGTAAGACGCAAATGAAGCAAATCCATGCTACGAAACATATCTCAATTAGTGTGTCATAACGCAACAGGGATACAGAGCAACACTACCTCGGCGTTGTAATGTAATTGTTTCATGACGACAATTGTACCTTGTCATGAAGGCCGTCAGAAGCCTGGAGCTCACTTCATCACTTGTGAGACCCAGAAGTGTCGCGAAGACTATTACTAAATACATAAATGATTGACGGCGTTTCTCGTCTTCCCTCGGCAAGTCCAGTCTACGTGTAAGACAATACGTACATGGATTTAGTTATTCATTAAAAGTTTTCAGTACGTCTTAATTCAAGCACTCACATCAGAACTATCCTTCTAAACGTCCCATGGAGTCTTTGTAGTTGAACCCATATACTTAAACGCTTTCTTCTCCCATGAGGACTTTATTTTTTTTTCTTTCTTTTTTTTTTAAGATTGCAGAGAAGATTAACCAGGGTGATTTTCTCGCTGATGATGCAGAATCCTTGTAAAACTATCTCCAGAATGCTGAGACATCGTGGTAAATTGAGGGAGAGGAGGTGAAGAGAAACACAGAGGTTGTGAGGCGAGTTTATGCCTGACTAGCTTCGCTTATCGCCTCTTCACGAGCCTAGTCAGCAATAAACTTGTTCCACAACCCCCTGCGTTTCTCTTCACTTCCCCTCTGTAGCTAGAATCCTGAAAACATCCTTAAAAACTCTAGTAACTTGTACTACCCTGTTAAAACCAATTGAAATAAGACACAAAAACGTTTTAAAATACTGACTTTAACATGTGAAACCATCAGTCGTTACGGGTAGTTCCCCCATCACACACGCGATACCTAACAAGCAATCCTGATAACAACAATAGTATTCCAGCTTCCTACTGAACATCATGCACCCCTGACTCGGGAAAGGCAGCGCAGTAAAGAAGGAACGCAGCCTCCTCGCTACACTAAGAAAAGTTTGCAAAAATTTTCAACTCTCCTCCCTTCCATGAAAAAAATGGTCGGCTGTTCCATGAATTCTTGGGAGGAAGTTCTATGCTCGGCCTGAAAATATATATCTACCATTTTCCCTTCGTTGTCTGGCTGACACGTTTTAATTTTACCAAGTGCGTCCTAGTAAGAAAGAGGAGGTGAAGCGGGCGAACTAAAATGTGGAGAAGGAGAGCAGGAGGAGGAGGAGGAGGAGGAGGAGGAGGAGGAGGAGGAGGAGGAGGAGGAGGAGGAGGAGGCATATAGCAAGGTAGAAGTATTATTCAGAACAGAACACGAGGGTAGGAGGAATGAGGTAAGTGCACGGAGGAGAATGTAAAAAGGAAAACTGACGCAAAAAGACGAACGAACGGAAAGAAAACGAAAATTATGATGCTGAGAGAGAGAGAGAGAGAGAGAGAGAGAGAGAGAGAGAGAGAGAGAGAGAGAGAGAGAGAGAGAGAGAGAGAGAGAGAGGCATTACATGTATTACAACACAACGCACAAGACAAGAATGTTTTGAAGGTAACACACACACACACACACACACACACACACACACACACACACACACACACACACACACACACACACACACACACACACACACATACACACACACACACACTTGAATGTCAATATTAAGCTGAATAAATAATCTTCCTGTGTTGAGGTAACCAGAAAAAAATTCAGCTAGTTTATGTTCCTTTATCAGCAAGTCACACAGGTCAGTCTGCTTCTAAATCCAGTTGACTTAGCACCCAGGCATCACTCATTTATAATCTTAGTTCCTCACAAACTACTTAATTATCTGACTGCTTGACTACTTGACTGCTGTGGCCTGTTCAAGCTTAATACAATCTGATGAAAGTTTCGAGCAAAATTTCGAAAAGGAGTGATCGAGTAGCTAGCATCTCTTACTCACTGCAGTCTTATTTTTACTCAACGAAATTTCCTTCCATTATTCACAAGTGTCTTCGTCTGTGCAGTCTTATTCTTATTCAGGAAAATATACAAAGACTACTCGAGTGAAATAAAGAGTCATTGGCAGTGCAGGGGCGCCTCTTGAAGTATCACCACGCATCACCACGAGCAAGTCTCCATTAAAGATAGTAAAGCCTACTGGAAGGTGAAAGTGTGGTTGCTGCACGTGAAGGGTGACGGCGCGGGGAGAGGCGTCATGCTCCCCTCCCCTCAAGGACCAATCAACGAACGTTACACTCCCTCCGGCATCAGCCAATCATAGTGCAGAGCTTACAAGTGGTTTCCCGCTTCACGCTCCTGCCCCTGAAGCTCCTCCCTCATGCTGGCGCCGTGCTAGTCCAGTACTCTATTGGGACACTTTTTTTTTTTTTTTTTTTAGTTGATAGCTCTTGTTATTTATTTTCTTAGACTTGCCTTACTTTCTAGTTGGTGTTTTATAGAACCGTCATACGTTCTAATTGTAGTCGATGTTTTATACACCTGTGTCGCTTTCTTTTACTTGTTATTTTATACAATTGGGTAATACTTTTTCTAACTGATGTTTATGAACTTGTCACTTTTTTTCTGATTGTTCCTTTATAGATTTGTCAGTTTTCTAATTCATATTTTGTTTTTTCTTTGTTTCTTTTCTCCATGGCAGCGATGTTATTCAAAACAAAAGTAGATCAGAACTGTGGAATCAGCAAGACAGAAATGAAAGGGAAATTGGCTTAATGATCAAGATTCAACCCCATTACAAGGTATGGAAAAATCATTTTGGGAGCTTCTTTCAGTAATCTAATAAGAAAAATCTACAGGAAGAAAAGGGACACTGGTAAAAGATGTTGCAACAATAATGACCAAAAGTACAACACAAGATAAGTCAAACCATTCAGATTAAAAGCACAGTAATGGTCCATTCAGATATAATTCTAAGAACAACAAATAAGATGAAAGGGACCAGAAAACACCTTGCAGCAATAATCTTTTGTTCCTGCTGCCTTTGGAGGACAGAGCAAAAAAAAAAAAAAGATAACTAAAGGGAATGCATGAATATGTGTGTGTGTGTGTGTGTGTGTGTGTGTGTGTGTGTGTGTGTGTGTGTGTGTGTGTGTGTGTGTGTGTGTGTGTGTGTGTGTGTGTGTGTGTGTGTGTGTGTGTGTGTGTGTGTGTGTGTGTGTGTGTATGTAGGTGTCTGTGAGTATGTGTCTGTATCTGCGTGAGTGGGTGACTGTGTGTGTGTGTGTGTGTGTGTGTGCGTGTGTCAGTGTCAGTGTGTGCGGATGGGTAGGTGTGTATCAAAAGACTGGTATTTGCTGCAATAATATTTACGTGAAATATTCAACTTGCCTCCCGCCACGCTCCCGCCGCCGATATTCCCAAGACCACGAGGAGGGTGTCTGCGCTGCACTTAAACCTTCCAATACTCCCGAATATCTTGAAATAAAGGGTAAGTGTTTGAGTAAAAACTTTGCTTGGGTTTGCCTTATCACGTAAGCGTCAAGAGAGGTTTGTGCTTAAAGTGCAGAGGTACAACGGGATGAGTGACTTGTAAGGGACTTGTAATATTCATGGTGTGTGTGTGTGTGTGTGTGTGTGTGTGTGTGTGTGTGTGTGTGTGTGTGTGTGTGTGTGTGTGTGTGTGTGTGTGTGTGTGTGTGTGTGTGTGTGTGTGTGTGTGTGTGTGTGTGTGTGTGTGTGTTTGTGTAATGCGTACGTTCAGCAAAACATGTAAGCACATTACACAGCAAGTGATATGCGTGTATATGCATAATTTGATGTTATAGAGAAGGCTGGTGTTTGCCTATTCGCTGAATTAACTCCAAAAACGACAGCACCATATTTGGAATTAACTCGAATTATTATGCGATCAGCGCGCAACTGCTTGTTATTATCTTTTTTCACTGCGGAGTCTAATGTTTGCTGCAGGACAGAAAGCGAGGGTCGAGGGAACGACACATGCAGATTTATCAATAATGTATACAGTAGATAACTGCTTTATTTGCATCACTGTCAAGCTCATCAAAACTAAACATTTATACAATTTTTTTTTCTTTTAATTCAACAGAGATACAAGCAACATTTCGATTATTATAATTATTATTGTCTTACTTTATATATATATATATATATATATATATATATATATATATATATATATATATATATATATATATATATATATATGTGTGTGTGTGTGTGTGTGTGTGTGTGTGTGTGTGTGTGTGTGTGTGTGTGTGTGTGTGTGTGTGTGTGTGTGTGTGTGTGTGTGTGTGTGTGTGTGTGTGTGTGTGTGTGTGTCCCAGCACAAAGGCCACTCCCGCTGCTTCATCAGGTTTTCCCTCCTTGCTGCACGCTTCGCCTCTCCTAGTGCAGCCCATCCAAGCCCAGGCAGTCCCCTCACCTTGAGCCTCGCCTTAGCCACACTTCACATCCTCTATGTACCTCTGTCTCGTTCGTCACCTCCTCCGTGCCCACACTGTTTCTTACCTCCCTCAGCCTCTATGACAGCACTCTTTCTTACCTATCTCAGCCGCCTCTCATCCTCGCTTTCTCTCCTTTCCCACAGTTGCTCCCTTCCCATCAGCTCCTACCCACGCACAGCAAGAAGTTGATCATGCGATAACAATACCGGCACTTGTGACCTGATTTTCGCAGTTGAGAGACCCGACCGCAGCTCACATAACTCAGTAAATATAAATTCTGACCCAGTGACCCCCGCAAAGCCGTGGGCGCGCGAGCCTTGCAGTACGAGGTTCTTGTTTAAATTCCGTCTCTTGTGCTGTGCCCTCCGCCCCGCCCTTCATTCCCCGCCCCCCTTCACCCCTCGTGCCCCACGCGACCCGCTCACCACGACTTGCTTTGGTCCTGTTTAACTGACCTTTATCCAACCCGCTGAACTTGTCCTTTTTTTCTTGCTTCCTTTTACAGATGCTCAATCTTTCTCCTCCCCTTGCTGCAGTCTCTTTCTCTCTCTCTCTCTCTCTCTCTGTGTGTGTGTGTGTGTGTGTGTGTGTGTGTGTGTGTGTGTGTGTGTGTGTGTGTGTGTGTGTGTGTGTGTGTGTGTATCTGTCTGTCTGTCTGTCTGTCTGTCTCTCTGTCTGTCTGTCTGTGTGTGTGTGTGTGTGTGTGTGTGTGTGTGTGTGTGTGTGTGTGTGTGTGTGTGTGTGTGTGTGTGTGTGTGTGTGTGTGTGTGTGTGTGTGTGTGTATGTTTAATCTTGATTCAGCAACTTTCAGGCACTAAATAATATAACAGCGTAACGTAGTAAGTATTAGTATGGCCGTTATCAATCATTATCCACAAGGTTTTCGACATGAAGCGATAAAAGGTGCAATTTCCACACCATAACTCAATCTGGCGCACTTGAGACGAGGCTTGGTGGAGGCAGTATTATATTCAGTGGAGCAGATTAAGAGTAGGAGTCTATTGGCTGTGAAAGTACTTGACCAGAGCAAAGAATAAAAAAAATAAAACTTTAAGCACATCTTGTCAAGCTGAAAATAAGCCTGGAAAGAGAGAGAGAGAGAGAGAGAGAGAGAGAGAGAGAGAGAGAGAGAGAGAGAGAGAGAGAGAGAGAGAGAGAGAGAGAGAGAGAGAGAGAGAGAGAGAGAGAGAGAGAGAGAGAGAGAGAGAGAGAGAGAGCATTTATCAAAACAGAAAAATCGACGCCACACCAATGAAAAGATGGGAAAGAATAAAACAAAAGGAGGGTCAAAAATATAAACTAAACAACGAACGAGTGGAAAAAGAAAAAGCGAGGACAGAAAAAGGGTGGGGAGACTTCATATCTTGCCGGGAAATATAATAACAAAAAATCTTCCCGTGAATCACAGAAAGTCCAGCCCAGACACCATACTCGCCATAATTCCAGGTTATAAACAAGCGGTTCTGGTGACAGCTCTTGGCTGATGGAGGGACGGAAGGACAGAGGGAAGGACGGAGAGGAGGAGGAGCAGGAGGACTTGGAAAACGAAAGGAACGACAGGAAACCAAGAAATGACGAGGGGGAGGTGTGGAGAAAAAAAGGAAATGCGGCTTTTTTTTTATATATGAAAGCAGAAGAGGGAAAAACAAGGGAAGAAAAGATAAAATACTGGACACCACAAAAAATGAAATAAAGGAAAGAGGACACAATGCAGGGAAAAACACAACAGGCTGTGCTACACACCTGCGGCTGGGATGTGTACGGAAATGTGTATGTCTTTAGGCGGGAGCAGTAGCCTTGGTGAGCCATCAGTTGTTCTTTACCGTAAGCCACGGCGTAATGGACACAACCACGGAAACTGCCGCCACTCAATGCTGTTTTCAGAGAGAGAGAGAGAGAGAGAGAGAGAGAGAGAGAGAGAGAGAGAGAGAGAGAGAGAGAGAGAGAGACAATGCTCAAATATACCCCTTCCTCATGTCCTCCCGCTCTCCCCGCCAGCTTTCACAATGAAGAAATATGACCAATGATAGCCGTGGGATATATTGAGGATTTACCTCCACTAATTCCCGTCCGGACATTAATCCTCATATCCCCACCTCCTTGTCCTTTCCGAAATCCTCCTCCTCACTTCACATTTTTCAAAGGCAATTGCAGCTCAGCACAGAAAGAGAGAGAGAGAGAGAGAGAGAGAGAGAGAGAGAGAGAGAGAGAGAGAGAGAGAGAGAGAGAGAGAGAGAGAGAGAGAGAGAGAGAGAGAGAGAGAGAGAGTAAAGTAAAGTAAAGTAAAGTAAAGTAAAGTAAAGTAAAGTAAAGTAAAGTAAAGTAAAGTAAAGTAAGCTAAGCAATTGTTTTCATCTGATAAGGACTGTTCCTTTTCGGTTCCTATCGTTCTTTCTTCGACCCTGAGCTGTATTGATGGCGGCTGCTGTGGCCCGAGTGTCCGCGAATCCGTTTGGAGCCGCCGCGGAGGACTGGCGACGCTTGGTGGGGCTTAATGGCGTAAGGAGTGTGTCGTGCAGGACGCAGAAGGCAGGAGTGGCGGCCAGGAAAAGGGCACGGAGGGAGGACAGAACAGCCTTCCACGAAAAGGAGTGTTCACGATGCTGTTGTGCAAGGTGATTCCTCCTCCACTACTGATGTTAACCTTTCTTCATGTCTCAGCATCAGTACTGCCTTTTGTCTCCTCACCACTCCCTAACTGACTCCCCACTGTTTCCCACATGCTGCCCCCATCCCTCCCCGACCCCTCCTGCTTCCTTCTCATGTCCTTCCTCACAAGCATCTCAACCTCGCCGGCATTTCCTTACTCGTTCTCCCATTATTTCCATCTGTTGCGCCATAACCACTAGCATGTAATCAATTATGTGTGTGTGTGTGTGTGTGTGTGTGTGTGTGTGTGTGTGTGTGTGTGTGTGTGTGTGTGTGTGTGTGTGTGTGTGTGTGTGTGTGTGTGTGTGTGTGTGTGTGTGTGTGTGTTAGTGTCTGTCTGTTCAATCAGGCGTGATATTCTTACAATACCACACTGGGAAAAGACTTTATTCTGTGTTGTTCTCTTTGTTTTTTTTTTTTTTTTTTGCTTTTTTTTTTTTATTGTTCTTTTTTTATCGTCACTGACTCAGCTTGTTTCAGAATCTCAATAGATAGCAACTCACACTTTTTTTCCTTTTTTTTCTTTCTTTCTTTCTCTTCTTTGTGTGTGTGTGTGTGTGTGTGTGTGTGTGTGTGTGTGTGTGTGTGTGTGTGTGTGTGTGTGTGTGTGTGTGTGTGTGTGTGTGTGTGTGTGTGTGTGTGTGTGTGTGACTGTAGATTTTTTATCACGCGCCCATGTTGTCCGCCGCACTTTTCTTGACACAAAGGCACAAGGAAATATACGGTTTCATAAACAACTTTCTTTGTCTTTCGGGGAGTGGCGGTGGGGAGTTTATTCACTCGTGCGTTCCAGCCTTCACCAGCCTCCCTCTCGTATAAATATAAAAAATAAACGAAGATTGTAAATTATTCTGCAGGTGTTAAAAGATGCATAATTATACTGGTGTAGGTAGGTTTGCGTACCACCATGGCTACTAGCATGACGGTGCCTGCACAGTGCCTCGACCAGCTTCATTTTACCTGCAAAATACCTCGACCAAACTCACGCTATTTGTTTACTGAATCGACCAATTTCATTGTACCTGCACAGTGCCTCAAGTAGCTTCACTTAACAGTGACTGGAGCAGCTTCACTCTACGGTACAGTGCTGCAAACCACTCGCAAAACCAGACTCCATTTAGCAAATTGATCGACAGGCGCCGACCACTTCCCTAACACACTCGCCGCCCCACCTCCAATACTCTTTACTCTTGTGTATACTAATTAAGTGGACCAAATGGAGCTTCACCACCACTGATGGGTTACTAGTGCCCCGATTAATTAAAAGGAACCCTTATGAGGAGCCGCGTGATTTCCTGTTTCTTTGATGCCTTAAATCGGTCCACCATAACCTAACAAATCTTCCCTATAGGTGTACAGGCATTCACCAATACCCAGCTATTTCCCCGCGCGTCCGCCTAACGTCTCCCTCCCTCTAAACGCTTATCCTTAACATTATCCACTTTAGGAAGGAAGATCACAGGTATTTGGCTAAAATTATGAGGTAATGACCGGATTACGAGAAGGGGGGTGGAAGAAGAGAAGGAAGAGGGTAAAGGAGGAATAACAATAGGGCGAAAGGAAGTAAGACAATGTAAATAAAGAAATAAGATATGGACGGAAGGAATATTAGAGAGTGCAAAAGCGTAGAGGAAGAGCATAAGAATTCAAATAAGAGAAGGAAAGTGACAACATGAATAAAAGCAACTGAATTCAATGGAAACATATAAATGAAGGAAAATATTAATTTCACATGACGACAGACGAGAAAAATTATTCAATACATATTAATAAATGTTACGGAAAAGGATGCAGTACAAAAAAATCTGGAAATTATTTGATAGAATATGAGAATATGAGCAACAAAAATCTTAATTGAATTATCTTCCATTTTTTTCTCCCTCCGCCTCCCCCCGGTGCTTGTCTGCTATATGCTTGTCAAATGTCCGTCAGTCTGTCTATCTGTCTGAATAATGGTACCGGGTAATAATTTTGCATTCCCTCATCTGACAGAGTAGATGTGTGTGTGTGTGTGTGTGTGTGTGTGTGTGTGTGTGTGTGTGTGTGTGTGTGTGTGTGTGTGTGTGTGTGTGTGTGTGTGTGTGTGTGTGTGTGTGTGTGTAGAGGAAATAATAACCGCCATTTTCTTCCCGGAGGTTGTTCAGGGCAAAGGATCCAAAAAGCCATGCATATTGAGATAAGTGAGGGATGTGGCAATGTGCAAGCCTCTCAGGAAGCTGTTGACGGAGCGAATTAGGAAATGAAAACCAAACTCACTCAGCACTCCTCAACACCTGGGCGTGGTTCTCTCCTCCTCCTCCTCCTCATCCTCATCCTCCTTTTCCTCCTCCTCCTTTTCCTCCTCCTCCTATCCTTCTTTTCCTCCTCTTCCGTCTTCCTCTCCTCCTGTCTAAATGCCTTCAGCTCCTTCTCTTTCAACTAATCTTGCAAATGAATCAAACGTCTGAAGTAAAAATGACAATTAAATGTAAGGAAAAGTCACCGCTGGCTATAATTAAACTAGAGTGAGAAGGAATTGAAGAGGAAGAGAGAAAAAATTAAGTAGGCTAAGTAAAATTTTTGAAAACAGTCATCGCCGGAAGTCTAATGAGGGCGGTCTCCAGAGGACACCTTGCCTGGAAGTCAAGGGTGAAGGAAAGCAGCATGATTAGCGGACGGGAGGAAAGCAGGGAACGGTATAGCGAAATCTAGGAAAAGGAACAACACGAAAGGTAAAGTAAGAAGTAAGTTAAATAAAGATCATGTGAAATGGCCTGTGAAGGAAAGCCGGGGGTCGCGTTCCCGCTTGCCGATGTCTGTGCGTCTTTGTATCCCAGCAACCTTGAAATCTCGTGTAGCAAGGCGTCACTTCCCACGATTACTCACGGGAGCGTGTTATCGCGCTACGCTGGACAGTCTCGCGCGTCTTTCTCAGTTTACTTGATGTCTCTGTAAATAGTTCCGTTGACTCGTCTATACACAACCCTGTCACCAGTGAGTGCGACAGACTAAAGCAGCAGACAATATAGAGACAATGTCCCTGCAGCAGGGCTAAAGGTGGCGATCCTGAGTTAGTAACATACACGTGCAGGTGACTGAATAAGAGTACACGAACAGAGACGTGCAGTGTACGAGTACTACGCATCACAAAAAGCTGTAAGGCAGCCCTTCCTCCGAACCACCACACCAGGCGTGCCGCTCATGACATCCTCAAGCACGACGGAAACTGTTTGCCGCTAAGTAGACACCAGCGCTACAAATATTGACACATGTGTATTTATTATGCTGAGTCACGAGGCGTTCATGTTGTGTATTTGTTCAAACAAAGATGATGACATTTGTAAGGACAGGAAGAAATTACCACCTTCCTCCCTGACGGCAGAGCTTAGCACGCACTCCCCTAAACACAATTATACAGTGTTCTGACAGGAAGCGACCCCCTACATACAGCAAGTCCCAAAGCATTAAATTTAATGCTTATGTACAGTTTGTTGCAGCTTTCGTGAAAACATTTCTTGTAACAAGGCAGGGTTCATCACTTAGTGCTGAACTTACCACCACCACCACCTCCAGAAACAACAACAACAATCATAATAATGATAATGATAAAGATAATAATAATAATAATAATAATAATAATAATAATAATATATATATATATATATATATATATATATATATATATATATATATATATATATATATATATATATATATATATATATATATATATATATATATATATATATATATATATATATATATATATATATATATATATATGCACACATAGGAGTAAGAGGGGAGGGCGTGAGTGCAGCAAGCATGATGAGGGCGGCGGCATCAAGTACACGCAGGAGCCAACACATCAGAGGTGCACGCGGCGACGGCATAACCTTTCCCATTACTCCCGCCGCCTCCTCTTCACGGCCACCTGCCCCTCGTCAGCGCTCCTACCTGTCACTTCAGATGGATATTTACCCTGGCAATCTCCCTCTCGGCGCGTCGGACGAATGGCCAGTTAGCGTGCCTTACGAGGTCGGTAAAGTGACGGTTCGTACACCGATCAGTATTTGGCATTTGATCTCAAATTGCCTCTTCCAACGCCAGGCGGAGCGCCGGCCAGTGTGCGATTTGACTACTCAGTGACGGAAGGTGACGCAGCGTCCACTGCATTTATAACCCACGCGAGGGCTACTATATCCTTCTCAGAAAAGGCCTCAAGTGATGCCTGGGAGATGAAACGCTGCTCCAGCTCAGGCGGGAAGCTTGGTAGGAATCCCATACGGCTTTCATCTCCCTGTATGATACTGACTCTGAACCAATCACACGCCTACCCACGACTTGCCAGGCGTCAAGGAGAGTGCCGGGGGAACACTTGCCGCCCTGTCCCCCGCCCGCCTGCCACTGGCCAACCCGGCACACACCACCAACATTAAATCCTGCGCGACCGTAAAACAGGGCGAGCAACGAGTGTACGAGTAACTCACACTTCCTCTTGTAATTTGGCATTTGTGTCACCCAGACCGGGCTGCCTTATGAAGAGGCGAGAACCTTCCCCGCTGCAGACTGTCCATCTGCCTCGGGACGGACAGGCTGAGATGTGGCTCTCCCTCAGGCAGGGCTGTTGCAGGGGCGTGCGTTGCCTAGTGGCAGTTTTCATCACAATTTTGGCAAAACTACAAACACTGGTGGGGGAAACTCGATAACTCGCCCGTGGATCTTCTTTTATTAACGCGCAACACTTATGATAAAAGCATTGTGCAGGATACAAGAAAAAGCTTAAAAAATACAGAAAAAAAAAAAAAGGCCACTGGAAGGACTGCGAGGGGGTAAGCAGGAGGCTGCTGGTGCACCGAGCGGCGGGTCCAACCACCACCTTATTGGCCGGCTACCTGCCGGCGCCTCCAGGTGACGGGAGAAGTACACCCCATGTCGCTGGCTTAGGTAATGGAAGGACACATCAATATGCCAAACGAACGCTGCAACAAGGCAGGAAGGACAAATGGTGAGGAGAAAGGGAAGCAGAAGGAGGGTGAGAGAAAGAAAGCGCACTTCATTCACTTCCTCCGAAAACATTTCTTTATTTCCTTCTGATTTCCTTCCAGCGACACTACATTTCCTCTAATTGTCACGTCGACGCTACATAATTGATGGTTAATGGTTTTCTTATTACTATGGCGCCATACCTATTAGGATTTTTTCCCTTTTCCCTTTCTTTCTTTTTTTTTTTTACTTACCACTGTTACGTTGGTTTTCGTTATCTTGATGTGTTTACATTCTAATCAAGATTCGCTTAATACATTCTTTCGTCAGTGACTCCATTACCATCAGCCACACACACATACACCTCTCTACTCTGCCCTTCTCATTTACCATTACTGACTTCTGTTTTTCCTTCTCTCTTTTAGCCATCTCAAGTTTTTTTTTTGTTCATCTTATTGTTTTTTCATTCACTTTACCCACCTCATCCCCTTCTTTTCCTCCTCCTCCTCCTCCTCCTCCTCCTCCTCCTCCTCCTCCTCCTCCTCCTCCTCCTCCTCCTCCTCCTCCTCCTCCTACACCTGCTCTGCACTTTTTTACTTCTCTCCCCCTCACCTCCATCCTGTTCCCCCTAATCATCTCTACCTTTCTCTCCATCCAGTTCTTGTTCTTTCACTTTATCCCCTCATCCCCCTCCAACTTCCTTCTTCTGCCCCGATGCTCCTCCTCCTCCTCCTCCTCCTGCTCCTCCCTCACCTGCTCCTCCTCCTCCACGCATACACCTGCTCCGCCTCAGGGTAACCGCGGCCTCGTCCCGTGCCTGGGGCCTCGAGACGTGATCCCTCCTGCCCCTGCCATGCCCCGCGGCGCCCGAGATGCGGCAGGTGGCGAGGGCAAGACAGGTATTGGGAGATGAGAGAGAGAGAGAGAGAGAGAGAGAGAGAGAGAGAGAGAGAGAGAGAGAGAGAGAGAGAGAGAGAGAGAGAGAGAGAGAGAGAGAGAGAGAGAGAGAGAGAGAGAGAGAGAGAGAGAGAGAGAGAGAGAGAGAGAGAGAGAGAGAGAGAGAGAGAGAGAGAGAGAGATGGCAGTGCATGTGTGATAAAGGCAATAAGCTACGCGGAAAAAAAAAAATAAAAGTGAGCAAACAAGCACATAACGGAGGAGGATTGAGGACTGACTGTGTTTGGCTAAG
Source organism: Scylla paramamosain (assembly GCF_035594125.1). Classification (NCBI taxonomy): domain Eukaryota; kingdom Metazoa; phylum Arthropoda; class Malacostraca; order Decapoda; family Portunidae; genus Scylla; species Scylla paramamosain. The sequence goes on from NC_087174.1 coordinate 2,282,578, forward strand.
AGGAGCGATCTTATGTGAGAGAGAGAGAGAGAGAGAGAGAGAGAGAGAGAGAGAGAGAGAGAGAGAGAGAGAGAGAGAGAGAGAGAGAGAGAGAGAGAGAGAGAGAGAGAGAGAGAGAGAGAGAGAGAGAGAGAGAGTATAACGTCCCTGTGCAATATGATCGAATACATAACAACATTCCAGGTAAAATAATAAGATGCATTTACATATGTCCTTCATTCTGGTGCGGGAGAATGTGAGCCTCGGAATCGCGTAAAAACACTACGATATTACGTGTACTTAGAAGGAGAAGTAATAAAAGAATAGAAATATACTGAATATTACTTTCATGTACGGCAACACACCCACCCACGCACACACACACACACACACACACACACACATACACACACACACACACACACACGCTAGCGGAATGTGAACGGACGATACGAGCTGAATAATAATGAGTGACGAGTGATGGCTGATGAAATGAAAGGAAATATTTGACAGGAAAACAAGGATCTGCAACATCCACGCGCTGGGAAAACAACAGAGGGAAGCAGAAGAAAGGGAAGACCAGAATGGATCACAGAAGCAGGAGGTAAAAATAAAAGAAAAACAAAAGGGAGGAAAAAAATAAACAACAGAGGGAAGCGAAAGAAAGGGAGGAGCAGAATGGAGCACAGCAGCAAGAAATAAAAAGCGCATGTCACTCGAAAGGACACTTTGATGAAACAAAAAAAAAAAAGGAAGACAAAAAAAATGACATTAAAGGAAAGTAAGAAGCTACAAAAATATATAAAAAACTGAATAATAACAATATCCAAATTAATCATGATGCCACGTCAGTTTTGTAGAAGCCCCACGCCAATACCAAGCGCTGCATCGAGTAGTGGTGCAAGACTCGCTAATAATGAAGGTGGCGGGAATCATTCCGAGTCCACACACCTCACGTTTAATCTTAAGAACAAATGTGTGTAATTACTTGGTGGCGGTATTTACGAGATCCGTGATTATTGGTGATCCATTCTTCAGCACGCCTTGCCTGTGCCGACGAGAGAGAGAGAGAGAGAGAGAGAGAGAGAGAGAGAGAGAGAGAGAGAGAGAGAGAGAGAGAGAGAGAGAGAGAGAGAGAGAGAGAGAGAGAGAGAGAGAGAGAGAGAGAGAGAGAGAGAGAGAGATAAGGTCATGCGAGATATGAAAAATCTTCCATTTATGAGAATACGCATACATAACGAATGTGTGTGTGTGTGTGTGTGTGTGTGTGTGTGTGTGTGTGTGTGTGTGTGTGTGTGTGTGTGTGTGTGTGTGTGTGTGTGTGTGTGTGTGTGTGTGTGTGTGTGTGTGTAGCTAGACGGTTATTAATGAAAAATAAATAATAAATTTTATCCTCATATATTACTTACCCTCTTCCTTTCCCTCCTCCTCCTCCTCCTCCTCCTCCTCCTCCTCCTCATTTTCTTCCTCCTGTTTTACCTCATCATTTTCTTCCTCCCCCTCCTCCTCCCCTCCTTCCTCCTCCACCTTCTCTTTCTCCTCGTCTTCCCGTCATCCTTCTCATTATCATCATCAATATCACTACCATCACTTTAACTATGATCTCTTCCTCCTCCTCTTACTTTTCCTACTTTTCTCCCTCCTCTTGCTTCTCCTTCACTTCTTTTTTCCTCTACTCCTCTTCTTTCCACTCTTCCTCCTACTCTCCTCCTCTTACTTCCACTCCTCTTACTTTCCTCTTCTTCTTCCTTTCACTCCTCCTTCTCCTCCGCCTCCTGCTCCTCCACCTTCACTCCTCCTCTTCCTGCGCGGCGAAGGAACGAATAATCTCCTCGATAATAACCGGAAGTGGTTCTTTGTGCGTGCTGCCGGTCGCGTGGACACCATTACGACGTCCTGCCGCAGCCACAGCCTCAACCCCACAGCCACTCGCTCACACAGCCCCACTCCCCGCCCCTGCTGCCGCCCAAACTCGTCTTCATCACACAGGCCATTCGCTCTTCGGTCCTCCACCTCTGAGTTCCACAAACGTATGCCTCTAATAGTGGCGAGCGTTTCCACAGAGTATAGTTGCGCCCAAACAATACGCACGAAGAATTCTGAAAGCTGACAGGGATTTTAGATTATCGCCCGGAAGTTTCCAAATCGGTTTCCCGGATTCACCTGTGTACCGGAAGTGAGTGTTTAAGTGCCCGGGGCCGCGTGATGCCGGCCAGGTTAATTGTCCTGATCCGCAGGTGCGCCGGACAGGTGAATTTTATCTACTCCATCTGCCCCGCTGCGGAAACCTTCAAGCATCATGTACAAGAAGCGTCACTACAGGCAGGGCAGGAGGGGCGTGGCAGCATCCTGGGTAACGATGCTTCGCTGCTTCTTATCAAAAGAGACTTGAGCAGGTTTCACCACCCCGAGAACAGTAAACAAGATGACATTGCAAATAACTAAAGGTGAACAGCGTGGCGGGACTGAAAGACAGACGCACGTACTACAAACATGGACAGAACAAAACAGACACGGTTGATGCACCACAAACGTAGCAACAGACTCAGGGACACCGCCAGCATAACGGACACCATAACCCTGCTATTAGGAATGCCGAGTTCACTTCCTACCATATGAGGAGATAGGTAGTGTTATGCTGGAAAGGAGTGAAGGTGAGTGAAAGAAACCTGCAACGAATACAACACATAAGGGTACAGACAGAAGAGCTTAGTTGTCTAGCATGTAAATGTAACTGAAGGAACGAACACACACACACTCATACACACACACACACACACAAAGAACCATCACAAGTCGCCAGGTTCCGTGAGTTTGGCGAGCACCATTGTTGTTCTCCATGATTATTGTTCTTTCTTGCCCGTCTTTCCGCTCTACTGAACTTGATTTCCGCCCATTCACTCGTGTTATTTAGATGCGCATGAAATCACCTCAACCATATTCACTTTAGCGAGAGGTGAGGTGTAGCTGGCGGTGTGTACATGGTGTGGTCTCTGGTGTATTGGTATTGTGAGGGTGAGGTGCTCCGGCGAGTATGTGAAAATTTTTTAGATGCGACGGCAGAAATACTCGCCCAGGGTTGTAGAGAACACTGCGAGACGTTCAAAGTATGAGAGAATGCGTAATGGCGTACAGGGCGCAGGGCAGTGGGAAGGGTATGCAAGGTGGTGTGAGGGTGCGCAGAATTGTAATGAGGCGTACTTAGCAGTATAAGGGCGTGTGCAGCACTGGGAAGGGGGATGCTGGGTAATTAGAAGAAATGAGACAGAACATGCAGGGGAAGAAGTGACAGTACGAGGGTAGATCAGACAGGAGGTGCATGCAGGACGGTGTGGATGCGTGGGAGACACTGGGACCGTTGACAGTGTAGGAATATATGAGACAGAGTGAAGGAGACAGTGTGGAGACGTATCAGACAGTGCAAAGCAGCGTGGGAGAGCGGGACAGTATGGGGAAAGAGTGATCGTGTGGGAGGGGCGTGAGAGACAGTTTCAGGACGTGAGAGAATGTATAAGGGCATGAGACATTGTTGTGGGCGGTGAGGCAGGGCACGGACGGATGAGACAGCCTGGAGGGTGTGAGACAGAGTAGAGAGTGTGGAGTCAGCACAGCCAAACTGTATAATGGTGTGCGAGAAAATAGGTGTATGCAAGGGAGTGAGAATGTGCATGGGAGTGCGAAGGCGAGGAAGAGTGCGTGGAATAGCAACGACACTCGAGTGAGGAAGGCGCGTACGTTTCCAGCGAGGATTCGTGCATGAATATGTTGTCACTGTTAACAGAACAGTAAAGAAGACTCCCTGAAAGGACCCGTGACACACAGACTGCGGTATGCAAGGGGACAAACGTCTATAAATAAAATGGAGTAAACATATATGAGAAAAGAGAACAAAGACGTTACCAGAAAGCCAACAGGATAACCACCCATCACACCCGGAGCACACGGGCTGGTAACCAAGAAAGGACGGCCGCTCTCCAACAGTGAGTCTGCCTTGTGGAGTTTACGGGTGACCTTAACACAAATAAAGGCATAGGCAGGTTCCGCGCTCGCACACAAGGCCGTTTGTTAATACTGGAATAAAAGGCTACATGACTGCGACGCACACATTTCACAGCTGAAATGCTAGACACAATTTCAAACAATTGCCTTCATTGTAAAGCTGTTCTGGTATGCTGGCACGCTCCTCACCCCTTCCTCCTTTCCCCCCAACAGCCTCTCACTCTTCCTCTCCTGTCGCCTATACTTGCTTCTTCCACAAGAGATTGGTGTCAGGTTTTGAAAAGTTCTGCGTTACCTGCGTGAGCTTCCAGGTATAGATTTTCCCGCCTTCCAGGAAAGCTGCGACAAACCCTGCCGATATCAGTCCATCAAGTCTGTTGCCACCACCCGAAGGTGTATTTTGCCTCAACACGGCCTTCACGAGGCCAGGCAAGCTGCTCCTCACGCCACCCTCCTTCCCATCCCTTTCCTGTTTCTTTCCCTCTTGCCTCCTCCTCCCCTTCTTCCCTCCTTCATTCTCCTCAGCACAACGAAAAGTGATCGCACTGCTTCCTCCTCCTCCTCCTCCTCCTCCTCCTCCTCCTCCTCCTCCTTTTCCTCCTCCTTCTCCTCCTCCTCCTCCTCCTCCTCCTCCTCCTCCTCCTCCTCCTCCTGGGCTTGGCGATTAGTATTCTTAGCTTGTAATTGACCGGTACTTAACCCAGTTACTTCCCTCGGGCCCTTTTACTCCCCCCTTTTCCCCCTTCCCCTCTCTCTCTCTCTCTCTCTCTCTCTCTCTCTCTCTCTCTCTCTCTCTCTCTCTCTCTCTCTCTCTCTCTCTCTCTCTCTCTCTCTCTCTCTGATGATCGAAGAAAAATTGCAGTCTTTTAACTTAATATTGTTCGAATGAAATAAATAAAATTAAATAAATATTTACAGACGTGTGGCATTGTATATGGACACGTGAAAAGAAAACTACAGGAAAACGGACTACCAAGAGGAAAGCGAGTAACTAGCGAGTAAAAGATGGAAAAAAACGTCAGCAATTATTTTGAGAGGGACGATAATCATCTTCTATTTCCGACTGGAGTAGAGACGTGATGCTGAGCGAGGCTTTGGTGCATCAGGAGTGGCTCGCTAAAGTTCCGTACCGTGAAATAACGCCTCTGGAAATCCCATCAACCAATGGCTTCGAAATTCGGCACGTTAGCCAATCCGTCGAGAGTGTGATTTGCTGATATGATGGCCTCGTGAGTCACACCAATAATGCAGATGGCGTTTAAAGCTTTCATTTTAAAGCGAGCACTCCGGGGGTTTTGTGCGCGGCGTAGTCTGGCTGCCTATCTGTCTGTCTGTCTGCCCGGCACTCCAAGACTGAGCAGGACCCAGCAGATCTTCATAAAATATTCAAAGTACAACTGAGGACATTTTACTTAAGGCGTACTCGTATTTCGTATTTTTGCGCTTATTTCGAGACGTCTTGCCTTCGATACAGGATATTTTCATCATTTTTTCTTTTTTTTTTCTTTTTATCCTGTAATTATGATTCATATATCCTGTAACACATAAGACTTTCTTCCCTTCAAATCCATCTCATTTCCCGCAGAGTTTCCTGGTTCTTGCTGTTCACTAACCACTCCCTGTGATCTATGCATGGACCATTCCCTCCTTCCAGTGCCTTATTCGCCCTTCGCTTCTTCCCTCTAAGCCCCTCCCTCCCTTCCTTTGCTCTTCTCTTCACTCTCTCCTCCACCATGTTTATAGGATTAGCATTTCTTGGCGATGATCCTCCCGTTCCACTTATAACAGGAAAGCAGCAATTACATCTGCTGACGTCATCAAAGGTAGAGAGGGAGCAAGGGAGGAAACGTGAGGGAAAAGAACGTAACCGGGAGGAACAAAATTACGCATGCATACATCCTGAAGGGTATACACACACACACACACACACACACACACACACACACACACACACACACACACACACACACACACACACACACACACACACACACGCAGTACACGGCACAATTACAAGCAAACTAAGCTGCAAGCTATAAACGATCAAGACCAAACAATACACACAATCCGCTGCAGGTCCAGGCTTTATTTTGATACTACAGAGAGAAAAACTGCGCCATAACAGAATGAATTAATGGTGACGCCCGCTACCCTTGTTAAGGAAATAATAATTGTTACCAGTGTAAGTAGATAATATTTCTGTAGTAGTAGTAGTAGTAGTAGTAGTAGTAGTAGTAGTAGTAGTAGTAGTAGTAGTAGTAGTAGTAGTAGTAGTAGTAGTAGTAGTACATAGTAATATTTATGTTGTAAGAAAGGTTTTCGTATACTATTTTCTCTGTGTGTGTGTGTGTGTGTGTGTGTGTGTGTGTGTGTGTGTGTGTGTGTGTGTGTGTGTGTGTGTGTGTGTGTGTGTGTACTGTACGTAAGTATGAGTACGCATTTATTCCTTGTTTAAACTGAAGTATTATCTTGCTTTTTTTTATCGCGACTTTCCGGCCAACGAACATTTATTTATTGGTGTATGTATGACTGGTAGTAATGCGCCGCGGCTTTCCCTTACTCTCCCTACTTTGCTGTTTCTATTTTGCTTTCACTCACGCACCCCTTTCTCTCTCTCTCTCTCTCTCTCTCTCTCTCTCTCTCTCTCTCTCTCTCTCTCTCTCTCTCTCTCTCTCTCTCTCTCTGCTGAACTTAATCTTTGTGACCCCCTCCGTGTTTCATATTTTGTTTTCAATTAACTTTTGATTTATCTGCATCCCTCGAAGATATAGTTAAAATTGTGTTAGGATTTTGCGAAATCTTATGAGGAAAAGTTTCACGAGGGGGGGTGGGGGGAAAGATTTCGCAAGGCCATAAATATCAACAATAATTTCAATGAGAGACGTGCACTAACTCCAAACCACGCCCTCACCAAGATACCTGCGAGTAATAGCGACAGATATTAATGGTAACTTGCAGATTGACTCCTTTTTGTTTGTGGTAACGCTGTGATCTTGAAATGGAAGCAGTACCAGCGGGATGGACATTACGGTAATACAGTTTTCCTTTATAATGTTACCTCTCTCAGTGAATCACCATTACAAGCTCAAGCCTACAACAGATCCGATAAATAAATGAATATATAAATAAATACCAAGACCCGTGTAGCTCTGATCTTGTACTGTATCATTCGGGTCTCAGTTTACACAAGTCACGTCCCAAAGTGCACCATCTCACCACTCCCCTTCAGGAATGAGAGAACACAGCTAAAGTAACACCAATCACCGCTCGGGGAACATAAGCAGCAACTCACACAGATGAAGAGAATAAACAAAGAACCATCTGGTGACGCAAGAGTTGTAATAATGGTCAGTGTCGATTTCAAAGTAAGCTGGGAGGAGATTTTGCCGCGAGGAATCAACAAAAACTAAAGCAGGTGGATGAGTTTGATAGTGGAGGGATCGAAGGTGAGATCTAGCAAATGAAATATCTGCACAGCCTGACGTACACACTATATAAACGTCTAATACTTCACTAATTAACCTCTTTTACTACTAGTTAAAGGTGACAATATAATACTTCTCTCTTCCCGTTGTTCCTCCTGTACGTAAATACGACAGAAGGCGTGATGAGAAATAAACCACCACAGACTTGCAATTCTCTTCAGCAAATATAATGTTTGTGATATGTTTCGAAATGTGGACGATATTAAGACTTTTTCCATACTTTGGCGCGTGTTATCAACGAATACTGATGACTACACTGTCTGTTATCTACAAAATCTAGACAGTTAATTTCGTCCAGCTGTTGAGAATGACTGACAGCCGCAGTGGTTAACATCAAGTAATTTACCAAAGATCACTCAGTTTTGTAGTGCTCTCTCTCTCGTAAACTACGCTCTGCAGTAATCCTGACGGTAAAGAGAGTTTTGTCTTTTACAATCATTTCGCGTCTTCTGCTCAACAATCTCACATCACCGCCTCAAAATAGGTAAGCCATTCACTTGCGGCGCGTGGACTCATCACCATTACCATAATAGGGAGTAATTAAGCCAAAACCTTAAAAGAGGCTCCAAGATAGGAAGATTCAGACGGAGAAGAGAGTCCTAATTATTACTAAATGGGTGAACTCTTAAACCAACCTTTCCCTTTCCCCGCCACCCGCCTCCCCCCCTCCCCTGAGCAGCTTTATCATTTGCAATATTCGCGACTTGAGATCTAATTTTAACTCAGCTGAACGCCCCTTCAAACTTCTTAAATTGCTTTTCTACTTTTCTCTGAATCCTCCCCACCCAAGGTTGCCTCTTCTAATCATTGCTAACTTACTAGCAACAACTTTCATCATTGCTCTTTCTTGTTCCACCCCTACGTAAGCTGTACTCTCTCTCTCTCTCTCTCTCTCTCTCTCTCTCTCTCTCTCTCTCTCTCTCTCTCTCTCTCTCTCTCTCTCTCTCTCTCTCTCTCTCTCTCTCTCAAGTTTGCAGGAAGAATATCCTTCTGTTCTCTCCCTAAAGCTCAGTTCTTAATTATGTTCATTCACAGGCTGTACAATATAACTTGGAAGCATCAGGTGTTCCTAACTTCCCCATCAGAAAACTTGTGGACCTGAACCTTCCTGGAGCATCTCACTCCCGCACCTTTACGGCCACAACAGCAAACACGAGTCTTGAAATTCCAAATATGTCCTGCACGTGGCCGGGGTGTAACGCTACGCTGTTCTCCCCTAAGCGTTCTTAACACACACGTGACATATACTGAGCAACTCTCTGACACGTGATTGCTTATGAATATTAAATGCTGCGAGTATTTTATGGGATATTTATGACAGGTGAACGTAAACCAGCATCTCATATCACTCGAATCCCTTTAATTGAGGATTATTATCTGAGCTTAAATAACGATACGATGAGAGAGTATCATAACATGAGTCACGGAGAGAAATTTCCCCCGGCGTCATCCCTGAATGATTCTGCTGGATATCTCTCCTTCTTTTTCCTCACTAAGTAACGGGACACACAACAGTCAGCCGAGCAACACAAAGACGAGCCGCCTCAGCATCGCGTGTGTGCAGTCCGGTCCTCGCAGACTTTACGCGGCAAAACACACATTGCCTTCCCTTTTGTCCAATAAGCAAACACTAAAAGCATTTTTTATATGTTTCCTTTGTTAAGTTTAAACAGAAATCTCCCAATATTTATGCTTTCCTTTTACATGCTCTGACCTTTACACTCTCCCCACGCCTGGTACTGCCGCCGGCTTAGCCTCCTCAGAGTACCCCAATCATTCACTCTTCCCTCACAGGTGGTAGTGGGCGAGGAACACGGCGTGGTGGTGCCAGTGGAGGAACATTTTTGTTTTACTTACACAACAGAGAACCAAACAAACAAAGTCATAAAATACGCATCGAAGTGTTTTGGTTTCTTGACAGTCACTTCGATAACACATTCTCTCGATGTCTGATAAATAAAGCAGAAAAGAAACAGCGCCGTTCTATTTTACTTTTTTGATGTTGGTTATTAACTTCAACCATGGCAAGACCTGGAATCTTTCAAATGTCACTCGCCCAGGTCTGACTTTCACAATCGGACATAAAGTGCAAGTCCCGCGCATCCTTTAGTATTGTAAGTTTGATCTGGATAATCTGGCAGCGCTAACAACACACACACAAAATTCAAAGGCTGCGAGTATGTGCAAGATCTATCATTACTCCCCGTCGACTTTACAGGGATTATTTTGCGATGGCCAAAAAAAGTGTAGATTCAGGCCAACCGGTAGTGAAGTGACACCCGGGTCTCCACAAGGCAGACGGCTGGCGCTTCTTTCACCTTTAGGGACGTCAATAACATAGGCCACGAATAAACAGTAATGGTGGGGCACGTAACCCTAACCCTCCCTCATGCCTAAATAATAACGGGAGTGAGTCAAAAATATGTATATGTAAAAATACAACCCAGTAAGAGGAAACAGTCTCATATGGTACAAAAACAAGGGCACAATACCTTAATTCAGAGTGGCCATGACAGTTTCCCATGGCACCGACAGAACACAGCGAGCACAAGAGGAACCCTGAAAGACAAGAGGAACTGGGTAACTTCAGGCAGCCCACAGCAGAACCTATCGCTAAAGTTGCCTCTCAGTAAATCGGGTCCCTGCGTTACGGAGAAGTAATGAGACCCTCTTGTTGAAGGCATTAACAAAAACTGGACGTTTGTTTTCTATACGAGCAACCAGCGACACTAAGCACCTCGCCACCGCAATGCAGAATTACGATACCTTTTTGCCACGCGAGTTACTGCTGCAATGGCCGTAATAGTACCGCGAGTAACTTAATACTCCTGAAAGGTGAAAAAAAAAATCAAAGCAGTGGTAATCTAAGCAAGTTTTCCTGTTTCTTTCCTTACTTTGAGTGGAATTATCGACACTCTCACGTCTAGATAGTCGGTGAGGTATTGCGCCCGCCAACCTGTCGATCACCCTTTACTCGCACTTCACCCTGAGTGTTCCAACCATATATCTTTCACTGGACGTGAGCGCCGCCATATCCTTTATTCAGATAACCCCGACTGCATTTTCGACGTGCATCTCTCCCTAAACTTTTCTCCCTGCATGCGAGCACCACCACCGAGGATATATCATTGGCTGTGGTGCACGAGTCATGTCTGGGTTGCACAACGCCTCTCGGATTTATGGATGCGCCAAGATAAAACAATATGCGATAACTTGGACAGAAAAGTACAATAGATGTAACTGGACTGAGATTAAGACTATGACTTGACAACGAAACTGGCGGATGGACGTAATGTATTTATCGTAGAAACGTGAGTCAGGAGAATATCAGTAAATTTGGTGACATCAAGTCCTTTGATATAAGTACTAGAGACAAAATTCACAACGAGACGCGTGTTCGACATTTGAAAAGCTTAGAAATGCTATACAATTATCAGGCTTCTTGGTAACAGATGGTGAAATATAATGTCAAACTTTCTTTGGAATTTAGTTTATATTATAAGGCAAATTAATGAACATACGTCTTCCCTACAATATGCAGCTTATCTACGAGATTTTTTATCCATTATTACGATTATGATTTTTTAAGATAGTTAATTTTTAGAAGCAAATAAGATGTCGTATGGAGACATGAGAATCTCCCTTTATGAAACAAAGCACCTCTTCAATGAGTTGTGGCACAAACTTCCCCACCAACGCGCTCTTGATTCTTTCTTTCATTATTATTATTTCGTCTGCCCTTTCCTTCCTTGACGTCCACTCGCTCCCGCTTCTGATCCTGGAACGGTAATATCTTAATGCTTCTCAGGCGCAATATTTACAGTTCTCCCTCTCAGCTGTGACACGAACAATGCATCTCGACCCTCTTCCTGTGGCACCCTCGTCCCATCAGCTTGCTGCACTTATTGCATGTCAACACATGACAGTGTAATTTGCCCCTCATTCTAAATGTGTTAAATTATTTCAAGTGTTTCTTTAGTGCTGGCCTTAATTCTTCCTCTGCAGTGGAAATTAATGATTCTCGGTTACAGTAATATAATGTCAGTACAGTGTTTTCATCTATGCAATTTCGTTAGCATAAAACACATCATTCATATTGAGAGACCCTTGAATAAGAAAAATAGTCTAAGATTGGTGAAGAGTATAACGTGCAAGAAGGAAGTCCTCGAACAGGCCACACGAGAAGACAAACTACACCAGGACGGAGGGAACACAACGCCTTGGCCATAAGAGACAGACCAGAGTGGCCCTCGCCTCCCGCCGGCTCAAGGGGAACTGAAATGAGTCTCTTTATTGTTCACTCAGCCGTCACTCTTTGCGAAACTGTGATTGGTCTGCAAAACGGCCATTATCCTGCGAGAACGAAGCCACAAAAGCCGTCAACCACAGACGCCACTCGCCCAGACGGCTCTCAGGCACAAAGTTAAAAAGTCTGCAGCGACAGATGGCATGCGAACCCTTACTGAGGGATGTGCGAGCCCTTACCCATCAAAGAAAGAAAGGACAACGATGAACGCACCCTCAAACCTCGCAAACTACTCTAATTTTTCACAGTCAGATTGTGACACACGCCCAATGAGAGCAGCGTCCGGCGCGAGTACCGAGGTGCTGCAGCAGGACCTTGAGGTATTGTTCGTGGTGAGAAAGTGCACTACAGGAATGAAAGGCTCAAGATGCAGAGATAAAGTGGAAGGCGGCACATAGGGGCGTCATTTCATGGCCACAAGGATAAAATATCGCCTTTGTTTGCCTGGGTCTTGTATCCGTTGTGGCTTCTATGTATAAAAGCAAGAACACATGTACTATGTATTCAAGGACCAACGCTACGACTACACATAATACTGTCTGACATAATACATACACATAATACTGTCTAACGTTCATACAAAGAAGGAAAACAACGAAAAGGCACATTTCAAAAAGCGAAGTATTTAATACGTTACATTCTTGTACACTCCTGAGAGCAATCAATAAATTATGTCACCCTGAGAAAATTAGGAGCTAGATTAGTCAAGGAGAGACGTGGCTCAAGAAAACGATACGTGTGTGTGTGTGTGTGTGTGTGTGTGTGTGTGTGTGTGTGTGTGTGTGTGTGTGTGTGTGTGTGTGTGTGTGTGTGTGTGTGTGTGTGTGTGTGTGTGTGTGTGTGTGTGTGTGTGTGTGTGTGTGTGTGTGTGTGTGTCCGCAAGCCAAGCCCGAGCAAAATAGAATGAGGTAAGAATGAAAGAAAAAGGCTGGAAAGAGAGAAATAGAGAAGTGCGAGACGGAGAGCGTGAGGTGAGACAAGAGCTATGAAGCGGCAGATGAAAACAAGTGATGAGAGAAAACAAGGCGATGGAGGTGGACGAAAGAGAGAGTGGCTTTCGACACTGATAAAGGCAACGAAACAATGGAAAAAAAAAAGCTAATTGAAATAAGAACTCAATACGTACATAAAATAATAACAATGAAAGACAAAAGAGAAAAAAAAGAGAAAATGGGCGTGTGGAGAAGGGTGAACGAAAGAGAATACAAAGAGAAGAAACAGACAAGGAATGAGAGGCAGGCAGGCAGGAGGAGGAGGAGGAGGAGGAGGAGGAACACCAACACTACCACTACTACCACCACCACCACCACCACCACCACTACCACCAAGAGAAGAAGAAGGTTGATGACGTCGTAGTAGCAAAAGTCTTGTAGGAGTAACAACAGTAAAGGAAGAAAGATGAGAACGAAGAGGAGAATAATGAAGAGGAAGAAGAAGGAAGAGGAGGAGGAGGAGGAGAATGAAGAGGAGGAGAAGAAGGAAAGAAGAATGAAGTAAGAAAAAGGATGAGGAAAGAGAGGAAGAGGAGATGAGCGGCAGCATCTGACCACCACCACCACCACCAGGGTCGTCGCGGCTGGCGGCTCTCGAGACCCTGCGGCAATGTTCTCATTTTCTTTTTTTTGTCAGGTGGCGGCGTCCTGTCCCTTGCTCACCTGCAGGCGGGCCCACCTCTGCGCCGCACCGTGTTCTATAATTCGACGTAGAGACAACACGGCAACCTGTATTTCCATCCTTGACTCTTCCTGTCCTTCTCTTACTATTTTTTCCCGTCTGCGTTTTTCACGTTTCTTTCCACCCAGCTCCGCCGACACCAACTTATCAAAACTTTTCCCTTCACCCCCTAATTTATCCCGCCTTCTCCCTCGCGCCTCCCTCACTCCATCACCATCAACTTAACACCCAACGGCCCAACCTAAGGTCAATTGGCGGCCTGAATGTACCTGCCACGGCGGGGTCCCGTTAATAATGGGCTAAGTGTTATTCCCAGTAGGCATCGATCTCTTTTCTAATCTCCATTTCACCCTGGAACGCCTCAAACACCCTCAAAGTGTCGGAATGGCTCGCCCAATTCGATGAAATGCCCCAGTATCAAAAGCAATGCCGTCCAAAGTTGCTGCCACACTAAGGCCATTGAAAGGTCTAGTATTTAGGCTTTGATTAATTAAGCTATTCATTACCTGCCGGCATCCGTTCATTAGCGTCACCTTATCGCAGTCCCTAAGTAGAGTGGAGGACAAGAGGGAGAGCAGAAGGAGGAGATGGCGGGGAGAGTGAGAGTGGCGCCCTCATCTGTGTTGTTCATCCTTAACTCCGGTGTGGGGAACTGCGCTCTCTCTCTCTCTCTCTCTCTCTCTCTCTCTCTCTCTCTCTCTCTCTCTCTCTCTCTCTCTCTCTCTCTCTCTCTCTCTCTTCTTCTTCTTCTTCTTCTTCTTCTTCTTCTTCTTCTAGATAGGTAGATTAATTAGGTCAGAAGCGGATGCCATCGCCTTGCAGACAGACTTAGATAGAATGAATGAATGGACGGATAGATGGCAAATGCAATTTAATATCAATAAATGCAAAGTGCTTAGCGTAGGTAGAGGAAACCCACACAATAGGTACACATTAAACACCCAAACTCTGGTAGGTACAGGGTACGAGAAAGATTTAGGAGTTATAGTTAGCTCTGAACTCCGTCTAGGGAAACAATGCATAGAAGCCAGAAACAAGGCAAATAGGGTACTAGGATTCATTTTTAGGAGTGTTAAAAGTAGAAGGCCGGAAGTAATATTAAAGTTATACTTGGCGCTGGTCAGACCTCATCTAGACTACGCTGTGCAGTTCTGGTCCCCACATTACAGGAAAGATATAGGTCTATTAGAATCAGTACAGAGGAGAATGACTAAAAGGATCCAGGGGATGAGGAGTATTCCTTACGAAGCGAGGTTGAAGCGGTTAAATTTACATTCTCTAGAGAGACGTAGGTTAAGAGGGGACCTGATAGAAGTCTTTAAGTGGTATAGGGGTTATAACAAGGGAGATGTAAGCAAAATTCTTAGGATCAGCAACCAAGGTAGAACAAGAAATAACGGGTTCAAGCTTGAAAAATTTAGGTTTAGGAAGGAGATAGGAAAAAATTGGTTCTCAAATAGAGTGGTAGATGAGTGGAACGGACTCAGTAATCATGTAGTTAGTGCCAGGACACTAGAGAGCTTTAAGAGAAGATTAGACAAGTTTATGGATGGGGATAACAGATGGAAATAGGTAGGAGTGTTTCATACAGGGACTGCCACGTGTAAGCCTGGTCGCTTCTTGCAGCTTCCCTTATTTCTTATGTTCTTATGTTCTTATGTTCTTCTTCTTCTTCTTCTTCTTCTTCTTCTTCTTCTTCTTCTTTCTTCCTTCCTTCCTTCCTTCCTTCCTTCCTTCCTTCCTTCCTTCCTTCTTTCTTTCTTTCTTTCTTTCTTTCTTCGTTTCTATATATATATATATATATATATATATATATATATATATATATATATATATATATATATATATATATATATATATATATATATATATATACATCGATTTATTTATTTCTGTGTGTGTGTGTGTGTGTGTGTGTGTGTGTGTGTGTGTGTGTGTGTGTGTGTGTGTGTGTGTGTGTGTGTGTGTGTGTGTGTGTGTGTGTGTGTGTGTGTGTGCGTGCGTGCATACGTGCGTGCCTGCTTTGGAAGGCTGATGAGTGCAACGGAAAACAGCTTAATTATCAGTAGAGAAAAAATACACATAATATAATTACAAGTAGGTTTTATCCATCCTACTGTGACAACCACCACCACCACCAGCACCACCACTGCCACCACCAGCCTCTCTCAGTGTCCCACATTCAAGAATATAATCTCGAATAAAGCGGAACCTTACGAAGGACCTGGCAAACTGGATCTCGCTATAAGAACACACCGCATAAAGGATGTAAAACTTCTTTTTTCATATGAATTTTGACGCCCACCAAAGGATGGACCAAAGCGTCAAATTATTCTGTTACGTTTTTTCTCTGTTGATCTCCTCACACGATGCTTGTGTGGTGCTCGTGCCTCGCTCCAGGGCGGGGTAAGTGCCGGGCGTCTCCTCCAGGCGGCGGGTCACGAGTGTGGTGGTGATGGTTGCCGTAATGATGTTATTACTGGAGGAGATATTTAAGAAGCGGTGGACCCTGCCATTACGAGTCATTATAAGGACTCACAAGACTTTGCTACAGCTTTCACTGTTTACTTTTTTTTTCTTTTTTTGGTCAACTTTCTAGTCTTTCGAGAAACGTAAAACTTTTTTTTCCCTCCTACTACACTCTAATACCGATACGCAAACCCTCTGCCCTCCACTCCGTGCCATTTCATAGATGGTATTCGCGTTACGTTTAATATGCATATTTGTGTAAATGTGTTAGTTCCAGCAGCAAGTGACCGCCAGCTGCCCTTCCTTGACGTGTGTGTTGGGGAGAAAATAGATTCTGACAACTTGACTTTTTACATTTTACAAATCTGGCTACAGATCTTACATGTGGGCTACTGATGAACTAGTTTTGTAACACGCACAAAACAAGACGAAAAAATCAAATAAAGAGAGGAACTGACAGGCAAAACTGATGCATGTACAAAAGCGCTGGTAAAAATTGTCGCACTAAGATTTCTCATTAATTCAGCAACCCAGTTTTTTTACCTCTCACGATACCAGTTCACCATATGAGTGTTTATTAATTTCTTAAGCAACGACTTGGCTTCATCGTGCGTATAGTTTTCGTCTTTATTTTTTTGTGTTGTAGTCGAGAATATATAAAAAAAAAAAAAATGGGGCGGACATGCCAGAGAAGGAAGGTCGAAGATAATGAGAAGGGTAACAGGTGGCCGTGGTAGTTAAGGGAGCGTCCTTTGTGTGTGTGTGTGTGTGTGTGTGTGTGTGTGTGTGTGTGTGTGTGTGTGTGTGTGTGTGTGTGTGTGTGTGTGTGTGTGTGTGTGTGTGTAGGTGGGTGGGTGTGTGGGTGTGTAAGGTCAGTAGGGTCGTCACTTTCCTCCTCTTTCTCCCCCTCCTACTCCTAATTATTCTCCTTCTCCTCCTCCTACTCTTCTTTTCCCTCCTCCTCCTCCTACGCCTCCTCCTGCTGTCCTCCGCCCTTTCGCTCTCCTTCCATTTCTCCTGTTCTTTCATCTCCTTCCACTCTCTCTTGTTCCTTTTCCTTTTCCTCGACTTGAACAATCCCTATCATGAATCCATTTCTTCCCTCATCCTCACTAAGCTTCTCCCGCACCAAAAATGAAGTCTCTCCTCCTCCTCCTCCTCCTCCTCTTACTCATGTGCATCACTACAATCCTCCTCCACCGCTATGCCTCCACAAACCCACCACGCTTCGCCGCCTCCCCCGCCACAGTTAGCCAGCCCGTCACGTAGGCATCGCACTCCCCGCCTCTGCGATCCACGTGACGGATTCACATCACCGGAGAACCTCCATCTTATTCTAGTCAATCCAGCTCGTGTCTTCACTTCACCTCTGCCCCACCTTCTCGCTCTCCCCCCTCCGTTTCCACCTCCCCCACCCCGACTGCTCCTCCTCCTGTTCTTCCCCAATCCTCCTCCTCCTAATCTCCACCTCCGGATGTCCCTTATTACAGCATTCCTGAGCCCGCGGCACCGCCAACCTCCGATCAAGGACTACGGTCACGCCCACTACACCTGCTGCTGCTGCTGCTGCCGCGCCGCCACTGCGCCGCCACCACACGCCGCTACTGCTACTACTACTACTACTACTGCTGCTGCATCGGGATATGACGATGCTTCCTAACACTGGTATATTTGCATATGCATGTAAATGCATAAAACGATCGCTACTGTTTCCGTTTCCTTCATCGCATCATGATCATCATCAGAAGCATTAATACAACTACAATGTCCATGTCTCAGTCGCCTTTTTACGGTGATGCGGTTAGTGTTTCGGGGATGACCAGTCAGTATTCATTATATACCTGTCATGCAAGTACTGTTTTCAGTATATTTGTCATCTATACATTATCATTATTATTTCAGTTGTAAATTTTCAAACAGAATTATTCTCCCATAATGATGTTGTTACCATTGAAATTTTGTAAGAGGATGAGAGTGAAGTGAAAATCCAACACTTTTTGCTGTACTTTAAACAATTTTCTATCGAGAAATTTCAGGTGGAGAGCTTTAGGCAAGTAAGCACAAAGGCCGAGGGCGAAGGCGGAGGCGGTCCTCTATTGGCTACCGCCAGGATGCTCTCACTTTACAATTGGCCAACCATGAACGAAGGGAGTGTTGTGATTGGCCAGCACTTGAGATGGAGTGTGAGCGTATACATTCCTGAGAGGTGTGTGCCTCGTGCCTCTCTCGGTTTACTTCCTTGGATAATCTCAATACTATGCTATCAATTCAAAACTTGCTGCAGCTGGAGGTGGCGTTTACGACAGGTTCCCAGTCAGTGTTTTGAACAACTGTACCATTCATCGGGAGGGTAGTCGCTGCAGGAGTAAACAATTCAGTACCAGGTATACACCAGCTTTACACAGAATAATGGTTTACAGGACTGTCTACCTGTGTCCTGCCTCGCCACCTCCCAGTGATGCTAACCTGCCAGCGATCACCACGGGACCACAAAACATCTTGTCCACAAAGGAAACCTAACTTATTTTTCTCACAACGATTATGCTTCATAAGTGACATAGCATAAAGCTGATGATCGTGAGGCAGTCAGGAGCCATATCCTGCATTGCTGCCTCTGTGGAATTAATGTTTTGTCATATTAATATTAAAGGTAATGCACATCAGATTACAACGCTGAGTGCCTCATCATTACCACATCTGCTCTGTGACGCCAAACCCAACACGGAGGGACGAGCATGCAGTCTGCTTTGCCTCGCCATAATACCTCTCAACGCGAGCTGGCAACTGTGGCGCCACGGACAGATGTCTCAACAGGCACAGATGTCTCAGGAGGGACAAGCATCTCAGCACGGCATTCCAGCCAGCACAGGCATCTCGACACGGGTATTGCGGCACAAACGATAACTTAGTACGGCCTTGTGAAACTCCTTCGCGGGGCAACACGTGCACGGCTCCCACAGGAAACGCAAGCTGATCCCCGCGCAAGAACACTTCCGATGTCCCTTTTACAGAAAAGTCAAGGCAACATAAGAAGGTAATGACAATACGTGGGGTGTGAATTAAGACAAAAACATCCGTCTTGTTAGATAAATAAAGAGGCTGCGTCACTGCTATCTCTCTCTCTCTCTCTCTCTCTCTGTCTCTCTCTCTCTCTCTCTCTCTCTCTCTCTCTCTCTCTCTCTCTCTCTCTCTCTCTCTCTCTCTCTCTCTCTCTCTCTGTGTGTGTGTGTGTGTGTGTGTGTGTGTGTGTGTGTGTTCATCCTGATTCGTATTAACAAAAAGTACATTAATCACTAGAATCATTACTTAAATAACTCTTAGTAAATGCTCCCGCAAACACACACACACACACACACACACACACACACACACACACACACACACACACACACACACACACACACACACACACACACACTTTCCGGATACGGTCATCATGAGCACGTGCTGATCACAGGTAGGGGGACGCAGGGAGAAGCACGGGAAGGAAGACAGGAAGGAAGAAGGGGGGGAGGAGCAAAGGAGGGAGAAGAAGGAGGTGGAGTGAACAGAAAGGGTTGCTGGCGCCGGAAGTGTGGTAGTGAGTGTGGTGACGGTACAGTGATCGCTACTACCATGTTCTTCAGGACCACCACCACCATCACAACCACTAGCACCACCACCACCACCTCTATTTCCTAAACTTTTCTTTTTTCTCCAGCCTTCTAATTTCCCTTCTCAAAGTTGTCCTTCCTCCCCCGTTTTCCTCTTCCAAGTTTGATATTTTTATGGAATACGTGTCGCTGAGCCCAGTTTTCTTGTTCCCCCCACCCTCTCTCTCTCTCTCTCTCTCTCTCTCTCTCTCTCTCTCTCTCTCTCTCTCTCTCTCTCTCTCTCTCTCTCTCATGCATCGATTTCCCGTCTGTTTTTTCCATCCCTCTGTCGTCACAATTCATGATTCACACTGTCCACTGTTTTCTGTTCCTTTCTTTTATCTTTTTTTTTCCTTTTTTCTTTCTTTTTTTTTGCCTA
>NC_087174.1:2307500-2342500 GCF_035594125.1 Scylla paramamosain
CACCGCCATCGAGAGAGAGAGAGAGAGAGAGAGAGAGAGAGAGAGAGAGAGAGAGAGAGAGAGAGAGAGAGAGAGAGAGAGAGAGAGAGAGAGAGAGAGAGAGAGAGAGAGAGAGAGAGAGAGACATAAAGTATGAAACCGACATACAGAGACGGACGGACAGATACAAGGACAAAGATAAAGAAAAATACATCAACGGACAGACCGACAAACAGACCCACATGTAGGCAGGCAGAAAGGCAGGCAGAGAGGCAGGCAGAGAGGCAAGCTGGGAGGCAGACAGACAGGCAGGCATAGAGGCAGGCAGGCTGGTTGGGAGACCGGCTGGGAGGTAGGCAGAGAGGTAGGCAGAGAGGCAGGCAGAGAGGCAGGCTGAGAGGCAGGCTGAGAAGCAGGCAGGGAAGCAGACAGGCAGTCAGGCAAGCAGGCTGGGAAGCGGGCGGAGAGGCAGGCGAGCAGACAAGCATAAAAAGCATAAAAAGAAAGAAAAAGAAAAGAAAGCAATCTATTATGCAAAAGAAAACTTTAAAAAGTGCAGGAAATTATGTGGAAGAATAGACGTCCTCCCCCTCGTAACACTCCCCAGCGGCCCCTTCCCTTCCCTTCCCCTCCCCTTCCACCACCGCCATCATCACCACCACCACTCCGAAACCCCACCACCCGAACACTAGAACCTCCACGTTCCCCCCGCACCCGCACCCCAGCCCCCCTCCCTGAAGCGAAACTCACCGGACCATTTCCTGTCCAAGCCACCGACCAGCCTAGCGACTCGCCCGGACAAGGTGATCAAACAGGTGGAGGAGAGGGGCACGGGAGGATCAGGCGAGGCGCGGGGAGAGGAAGAAGGTGATGCTGCAGGGCGTTAGTGTTCAGGAAATTCACGAGAGGGGAAGAATTGTGAGATACGCTGGATGATGAAGAAATTTGATCTGTGTGTAATTCACTGGGTTGGCTGAGGGTAATGTTGGATATGCATACTCGGAGGTTTTATGGATAATATGCTGACGTAAACTAGTATGTAAAGCAGGCGAGAGAGAAGAAAATAATAGTAGTATATGCGTATATTCGTATTCATTCAGTTTACATGTGTTTCTCATATCTTCTTTCGGAGCAAGAAGTCAGTTCAGTCAATCAATCAGTCAGTCAGTCTTCCTCAGCTGCATCACGTAACGTCTATGCCTGTCATTTCCACACACACACTTCAGCGTTGCAATTATCGCGGTCAATGCGTCTTAAAGCGAGATATCATACAACTCATGCCTCGCCTTCGCAGGGATTCAGTTTGTTACACAGCAAACAGAACATCGAGCAAACAGCGAGTATTTTAAAACCTTCACTGCAAATCAAAATAGAGGTCAAAACAATTACGAGCCCTTTGACATTACGTAATTCAAATGTTCCCTCCGTTTAACCATTTTGAGCATTTGAGCGACGTAACCCCCAACGTTGAACTATAAAGTGCAAACAAATTTAGACACATTGCCCAACAGAAGACTGTCTAGGTAAATGTTAAATGCGTACTGGAGGACTCAGCGGGTCTATCATTACAGAGAAAAATCCTACATACACGTGAAAGGGGAACAGCTACAGTGATAATTGAAAAGGGGGAGATGTTAACACTGAGAGCAAAGGTCAAGTTAAATAGCAGTAGTACTTTGGGTGTTTGCAAGGTGAAGGTGTGCGAGGGTGACTTGAAGGAAATAAAAGAGAGAATACTGTGATACCAGTATTTTGTTTCTTCATCGTCCCCACTGTTTTCCCACGGTATCGAAGTGCGAGCCACGACGCATCAAGGTTGTCAGGTTGTAGCGCTGATTAATACGTGGCTTCGCCTCATGCGCGAGTATTTATATTGCTTATTTATTAGTTTGTTTATTTGAGTAAGAATTGTTTTGCTGGCACTTCAGTCACTGACGAGTTTGGTGCGTGTAAAATGTAAAGGTAAAAGTTGAACGTTAAAATACAACTCAAAGCTTACTGCGGAAACACAACTAAACTTTAATGTGGCCTCAGGTGAGTCAGTCCAGAGTTACCTGCACTGGACTGACAGGCTCGCGGTGCACAGCGGCAGGAAATGACTATTATAAAAATAGTTATTCTACTCATAGTAAATATGTAAAGTATCAGTTCTACCTTCCACAGACTATCAATACTAGAAATGTTAAAAATACTACAGAACCTGATCAAACATGTAGACATGTGCGATATGCTCTTTTATCGGAGAAAAGTCAAACAAGGAAGTCAACACTTCCACTTGACTTATCTGTTACACAATCGCATCAAGCGGACTGAGTGACGAACCTGAAAATTCATTTAACAGAAGAAGGATTCGCCATACGTATGTTGCATCTAATTCAACAGACAATTCCCACGCTTCACAAAATCAACAACTGTTAGTCAGAATACATTAACAAATGGCATAATCGCAGACAGGTAACTAGAGATAACTTGTTAATCCCTTAATTATAAAATACAGCATCTTAATCTTCAAATACATCACTCCCTAATGATATCCAGAAGAGAATTAAATTAATGCCGAGGTACTGAAAGAGTCACGTTAAGGAAAGTTACCGATGCCTTGGCAGCGCTCACCACGCCTCAGTGACGCCACCCACAGCCTGCACTATACTGCTAACCTAATCCTCTCTTTCTGTCTTCCCCTCACGCAAGTAATGAGGATCTGTTAAAGAGAGTAGTTTCTTCAAGTCGGTAACCTGATTACAAGCCAACACACTCTCCCTCTCCTATTGTTCCTCTTCCTGAAGCATAAAGCAACGTCCCGCTTTATGCACTCGCCGCGTGCCTCTTACATATGGTCTTTAAAGTAACTGGAAAGAAAGTATAAAGGGGCCTCAAAGTGTTAATTTTCATAACGCCAAATTGTTAATGTAAATTAGGTAGCATATAAACAGTAACAATGAATTAACAACCAAGCTATAATCTGCCTCATTGCCACATAACCGCAAGCACACCTGATAATTGATCGTAATACCGATAATGAGCATATTTTCCCCCGAACACTGCATTCACCGGCGAAGTTTGTTTTACCTAAGATATTCATTCGGCATTTCATCCTCACGAGCTCATTATTTCCAACGCAAAAGCTACACCTGGCCGTTACTGTGATGCTGCCCTCACCTTTCACGGCTGCGAGGGACCAAGAGACCTATGTGAAACCTATGTGGCTCTGAGGGATGGTGTGCACGTTGGTTCGAGTCCCATGCATCTGGCCTTGCATCCTCAACTCTCTGACTGCTGTGATATTTTATTTTCTTAGCTTAATGAAATGATCCTGTGGGAGTTAAATAATTCTGAAAGACGATGCTCATTTAATAATGCTTTCTAGTGCATATTGTTTGATTTTTCTTGATAGAATCGGCAGGGTTACTCAATTTCAAGTGACACCAGATTTTATTGGGATAAAGTCATGAAAACTCCAGCTACTGTTTCGTCCTACGTGAATTTCTCTCCCCTACTCAGGTGAAGGGCACATGTTGCACCCGCCAGCCCCATCGCTCCTCCCGTGTGCCCCTCTAACCGGCGTGTTCCTTTTTCCGTTTTTACTACTTTTTTGATGGAACAGTTAACCCTTTCATGTCGTTCCGGGAGAAAACTATTACGTCTCTTAAGGGAATTACGTGAACTTGAAACTGAAGATCTTTTTTAATGAAGCAAAGCTACTGGAGTTTTCCCGTCCTGATTATTCGTCCCTCGGTACACTGTTAATTGGAAAAAACAGAAGAAAAAACACGGAGTCATACAATGGAAAAACAGTGAACGGCTGCAGATTTGTCCTCGCTGGCCACCGCGGGGGCTCAGTGACCTATGGAGGGTTGAGGGTTACATGCGGTGGAAAAATAGTACAATACCTGCCGCTTCTATCACACCACAAAATGGAAATCATACACCTACACCCTCCCACACCACACACACACACACACACACACACACACACACACACGGCAACGAGAGGGTTTGGCGGCTTTTGTGTTGAGGGCTCGAATCCTGGCGGCGGCGGAAAGGTGGTCGTTTTTCTTAAAGGTGTGCGGCCCTGTCTACCTGACGGCGTGAGGCACTGAGTATCATCAAGACTCGGCCGACGCTTCCCATGCATGACAAACAGCAGGTTATTTCCTTAAACGTGACTGGTTGTACTGATAAGTTACTGGAATTACCATATATGAGGTACTACTACTACTACTACTACTACTACTACTACTACTACTACTACATTACGACGATGACGACTCCCGTGTGGTCTAGTGGCTAGGAAACGCGACAGTCAAACACGAGGACCGGGTTCGATTCCAGGCACAAAAAGAACATTTCCGCAGAGACCGAGCCAAGTGGTCAGCGCAGCGGGATGGTGAACCCTCAGTCTCTTACTCGAAGCTATTGAAAATCCCTTCCTCGGTACCTCAATTTCTCCAAAGAGACCAGGCGTTATGTACTACTTCTATTGAGGTTATTTTCCGTCCTGGTTATTCGTCCCTCGTTACACTGTTAACTGGAAAAAAACATGACATATATACTTACGATTCATTAGATATAACATACATAAGTACTGCTACTGCTACTATTACCAACTATCACTAACTGCTCTACACCCTATTACTGTGTATACTGTAATAAAATCAGTACGTAGTAGTAGCAGTAGTAATAAAGTCACACCACACCCATGAATTCATGCGCAATCTTCCAAACAGCATCGCAAACAATTCACAACAAGGCTAATTGTCCTAGTATCCTACACACGCTTTCCTCGCCGCCCACCACACACCACACATACCCCACACACACACACCACACACACACACACTGACAGGACGATACTCGAGGGCACTGTAAAGGCCTTCATCGTGATCAGGGGCGTAATTAATCACCCTTAAACAGATACCACGAAATGTCCGCAATATTACGTTTCAGAGCACCATAAACTCGGCACCCAATAAGCACAACGGATGTCATTATCGGCGCGGATCTGATCATCTAACCATCATACTAATTTGGCAGGAGTCGGAGGGACAGCGCAGTGAGTAACCCTTCACTGTTAGCTTGCATTTCACACATGTATTTTAAATTATACGATCAGATTTCACGTGATGCTTTCCAGACCCTCCATTCTGAGTGTCATTGTTGCATTCCAGAGTCGACTCCCACCAGGGTGTTTTGCCTGGAATGCGGGTGCCGGAAGAGAGGGAGGGAGCGTGGCTGAAATATATTGGAAAATGCCGCCTGATGGACAAAATGCTCAGCCATATGAATGTATTTTTGTAGTACAAGTGACGGAGTCGGTTGAATGGCGGCAGTGAGTCGGAGTGAGGGGCGTACGGAGGGAATAGTAAAAAAGGGAGGAAAGCGAGGAAAAGGGAAAAGGGAGGGAAGAGAAAAAATAAAGGGAGCGGAGACAGAAGGGAATGAGTGAAGCTGTGACCAATATTCATCTAAAAGTTAATTAAATGGAACGAAATCACTATAGTTTGGTATATCAGAGTTACTTTTTCCAGGAGAGGAGGGAAGGAGGGGGGGAGGGGCGAGGGAGGCCGGGAGGATCGTCACAAGTGAGGGGGGGGATTATTCTGTGATGAAAATTGTCTGTGTCCTGGTGGCTCTGGCTTTTCAGTGCTACGAACGGCTTTGGCAGAGAGAGAGAGAGAGAGAGAGAGAGAGAGACGAGAGAGAGAGAGAAGAGAGAGAGAGAGGAGAGAGAGAGAGAGATGAGAGAGAAGAGAGAGAGAGAGAGAGAGAGAGAGAGAGAGAGAGAGAGGGGAGAGAGTGTGTGTGTGTGTGTGTGTGTGTGTGTGTGTGTTGTGTGTGTGTGTGTGTGTGTGTGTGTGGTGTGTGTGTGTGTGTGTGTGTGTGTGTGTGTGTGTGTGTGTGTGTGTGTGTGTGTGTGTGTGTGTGTGTGTGTGTGTGCTGGGCTTTGGAATATTCATGTGTTGTGGGGTTGTGATGTGATTCCATGGACGCTGCTACCATGTATATGTATGTATGTATGTATGTATGTATGCATGTGTGTGTATGTGTTTGTATGTTATGTGTATAGGCAAGTTGGTAGTACACAAAACATTTTCACAGCTATTAACTCTTTTGCCCCGACCCTGTTTCGTCAAAATCTGATGCATATGCGATACATACGTTTGTTTATAATGTATATTTGAATATACCAAACACATATATAAAACATATCATCCATTAACTTTGACCACGACGGCAAATTAGTCCGTGAGAGTGTATGCAGGTAATATGGGAACCCACAGGCGTTTGTATACATACTTATTTTGTCAACACCCGAATGTCCTCGTGCTTTGAGTGTCCATCTATCCCAAGTGAGGGTGAAGAAAAGTACTTAGAATAAAAAGTACCTTAAGTGTGGGAGATAAGGTAGCCTGTATATTAAGGAGGAGACAACTTGCATATATATTAAGGAAAATGTCCCCAATACATAAAGAAAAATAAGTCCATAAAACAAAGAAAAGTAACCCTTAAGTAAAGAATAATTGCCCTATGCATAAAAAGTAGTCTATACATAAAGAAAAAAGTATCCTGCGCTTACATAAACGAACCTATACATGAAGAAGAGTAGTGTGTGCATATACGTAGTTTGCACATAAGGATGACAGTCTATCTATACCCGTAACTGAAAACGTAGCCAATATATACAAAAAAAAAAGTAGCCTATACGGAAAAAGAACCGTGTACATAAAGGAAAAAGCAGAATACACGTACAGGAATAACTAGAACATACCACAAAGCACACAGTAGCTAGTACATAAGGGAAACTGAGCCAGCATATGGAAGAGAAAAACATTAAACAAGGGAAACAGTAGCCAGTGCAGAGCGGAAAGTGAGCAAGTACACGGAAGAGGAAAGCATTACACAGAAAACAGCTGCCTATACGCAAAAAGAACCACACACGTAAATAACAAAAGGCAAAGCCAGCGCGGACTGTGACACACCAATCAAGTGAACAGCATTCTCAATTTATGTAATATTATTACCTGAAACCCTACGGTCTGAACCAACATAAATTTGGATAATTACAACCCTTTAATTACCGTTGATTATTTAAAAATATGCAATTTAGTAAAAAAAAGCGATTTCCGTGAACATTTTAGATTCTATTGCATATTTTTTCCTTCTATAACACTTTAAATACTGACCTACTCTCTCCAGCTTAGTGTGAATATTGATACAGTACTGAATATCGTAGTTATTTTACACATACCCAAGGTCTGACTTAGACCAGTAGTGTAAATCATGGAAGAATTTACTTAATACCAAAATCAAAATAACCAAGGTGGTGATGAAGGCCATAAAACTGTTTGCCAATCCGATTTTTTTTCTTTAGCAGTGATGGTCATAGTCGTGGCAAGAGCCAGGAGGAGGAGGTGGTGGTGAGTGGTGGTTGGTGATGGTGGTGGTGGTGGTGGTGGTGGTTGTTGTGGTGGTGGTGGTGGGTGGAGAGTCGAGGAGCGAGTGATAAACCCCCCGCTTAGCCACGCCCAGCTAAGGTCCTTCCCCTCCTCCCATCCCCTTCCCCTCTCCCTCCCTTCCTCCTATTCTCCCCTCCGCCTCCCCGTAAGCCCATGAGCCCTACACCGCAGCACCACGCCCAGCCTTCCCCAGCCTGCTCGCCACACCTCCCTTCCTCTGCGACGCGGCAACACCACCACACCGCCACAAACTTCACCACCATGGCTCCATCATCTTCCCTCTACGGCCGCGTCTCGTCAACTTAAATATCTTCATTTATCTTGACTTGCTTTTATTTTGTTTTTCCTGCAGGTTGTTCTTTTGTTTGTTCTTTTCTCCCTTGAGGAATTTTTATGAAGCTCCCTCCTTATCAGCGCCACTTTCTCATTGTTTCTTCTGTCTGCCGCCTCTGCTCAGATGACCTTGTACAGCTGCTCCGCCT
Source organism: Scylla paramamosain (assembly GCF_035594125.1). NCBI lineage: Eukaryota > Metazoa > Arthropoda > Malacostraca > Decapoda > Portunidae > Scylla > Scylla paramamosain. Next base: position 2,315,419 of record NC_087174.1, read on the forward strand.
TCCTCCTTCCCTCCACCTCCATTCCTTGCTTCAATCAAGGTCTTAAGGCTTGCTTACGCCCACACAGACTCACGATAACACCAGGTGACCAAAAGCGACCAGTGTGCAAGAAACTAATAAGTGGAGGGGAAGGCGTCCCTACAAAAGGCGGATCTTACACGACTCTCACAAGTTATTTGACCATGTGTGAAAGCAAGTGTCTGTCTCCATGTGTGAAAAAAGAAACGTAAAATCAGAGTTGGCGCAGGGCACTGTGTGGGAGTCTGTTTCGGCGTCCAGATGTGCGAATAACGGCTCTATAAAACGGCACACACACACACACACACACACACACACACACACACACACACACACACACACACACACACACACACACACACAGTAGGAATAGGCAGTTCGACACCTGCAGTTACGGTTGCAAAAACACTCCCATGGAGGTACTTAACGGGGGATGGAGGTGAGGGGGAGGTGGGCGAGTTATCGATGACCCTCACTGTGACCTCCCCGACCGCTTGTTTCTCTTCGTGTCTCACTAACACCGCCACGCCTGCAGCCTGACAAGTAAAGACGAAAAAATACCTTTTGGCAAACGCAGCAACACATCCCAAAATTCTTTAATAACTAAAGAGTAAGGAATAATTGTGAAATACCGTGTAGTATGAATTATCCGTCTGTATTAAAGCTGTCTTACAATGCCCACCGCAGGAGAGATACAAACAAGTCCCCAAAGTCGTAACATTCTCATCGTGCCGAGTGTAAAACATGTACTGATAATTCCTCCCTCTTCTCTATAAACACTGGGTAACATTCGTGTCCTCAGATCTAAATATAAATCCCCACCTGCCCTCATTCTACCTTTGCTATCCTACCGACCTATGCTTTTGGCTCCCTATACCAAACACTCTCAATCTATTTTGACGTCAAGAGGATGATTTTCTACCAGTTGTTACCGTACAGGCCTCCTATCAGATCAACAGTATGGATAAGACACTGGTAATATGTACTGGCAACAGAATTCTGGCTGCTTTCTCGTATAGGCCCCGGTGGTTCAAATATAACGAATACACTACACTGTAAGTCTCTCTATATCTCTCAGTCTGTGCCTGTATTTTGAGCATCATTTCTTTTCGACAATTGGGAGGCAGATCGTCACAGGTCACCGCCATCACAACCTTGTTAGGCAAGACAAGCTGCTGCTGAAAGACACTCCGTTGAGTTGCTGACCCGTGAGAAGTATGGAAGGCGTGGATTCTTCTTCGTCACTGTTCGTAGGGCAGCACCCGTTATTTTAGTGCCTTCCCATACAACACCGCTCCCCTCGCCATATTCAGCGCCCAGGCCTTCATGTGTGTCCTTCCCTCGTGCCGGGCAGTAAAGCAAAGGTAACACGGTACGCGGCGACACATGCACAAAACACCTCCAACACCCTTCCTTACTACCGCCAGTAAATTACCCTTGATCCGTCTGCATGTGTTTTTTTTCCCCTTCCGTTTTTTTCCCATCAAATTACTCTCGCCTGCCTCATAATCGCATTGAGGCGCCGCTGAGCAGTCTCTCGGGTGCGCGTAATTTATCCATACCTGTGTCCTTTACTTATAAAGCTGAAGATAATTCCGTGAGAGGCACTTTTGCCCGCAAGCAAACTGCGCTACCACAGAAGAAAGGACACACGCTTGCCCTAGCCCACCATTTATCCATTTGCTACAAAACACAGACGTTGAGATACTGAGCGAAGTAAGACACTTTAAGAAGGATTATTTGGCGAACAGTACTCGTGACTGGTCCTTCCGTGCTACCGAAATAGCAAAATATAAGGAATGAAGAGGAAGTTCTGTAATATTCTGGCAAAGCTTTCTACAATATTATGTCGTGTGTAAAGAAAAACTGAAAAGACAAGTTCAGAGAGAGAGAGAGAGAGAGAGAGAGAGAGAGAGAGAGAGAGAGAGAGAGAGAGAGAGAGAGAGAGAGAGAGATTTTTTCCTCGCCGAACCAGGAAGAATAGTGAGGCGTCTCGCTGGTGGCCCAGAAAAGCCTGGAGCCACCCGCGTTCCTCTCCGTGTCGGCCTCCAGTTGTGGTGCGCGGCTCATTAAGAGGTATAGACGCACGGTGGATGGGTTCTGGTCTAACTAAAAATTCCCATGAGTCTACCTTAACTCCCTAGGTCTCTCCTTTGTTCTCCTTATTGTCTTCTACGTTCAGTGTATTCAAGCTTTCTAGTCCTCACTGCCTTCCTTCTTTCTTTCCTCCCTTCCTCGCGTCATTTTATTTTCTTCCAGTGAAAGATTTTTATAAAGAATAATAATTTGAGCACATTCTAAAGTTTCGCTCCCCACGCAGATTTCCGCCTTTTCTGTCTAATAAATATCTGAGATTTTTCAAGGAGACCACTATGTTTTTTCTTCTTCTTTCTTCTTACAAGCTCACTCATATTTTTGTTTGGCTGAAACTTTCATAAATTTATGTATAGCTCCCACTGCACCACATCCATCACAACACCACACCGTCTGTCACCACGCTGCCTCCCAGTGATTGTTGCTACCACTACCACAATCACGCAACACCATCACAACACCATCACCACACCACACCATCACAAAAACAGCACACTACCACAATCACCAGCAACACAGATCACCATCACAAACACAATCAGCAATCACAACACACCAACACACCACCATCACCAAAACAACACACACCACCACCACCACCACCACCACCACCACCTAAGTTGCTTTTACCGTGATTACCACCTCCACAGGCCGTGTTTATATCCAGCCCCGCTCAACATATCTTCCAACCTTGAGATTATTATCGTTAGCCACTTTAAAATATCAAAACAAAATATGAAGAAATTAAAACAGTACATTTTTTCATATAATCATGATTTCTTGAAAAGTACCTAAATTAGCAATGTTTTTATAATCATTTATAAGTGACTAGTAGGAGATTAAGATCAAGATTAGAATTCACTCAATATACAAAAAACGAGGCATTGAAGCTCGCTTCTCGAAATATCAGGGAAGATCAATACTGGCGGAACTCTTGAAAAGTTTAAGTAGGAATAATGTCACAGAGAGAAAGGTACTCCTTCTCACAACTGATGGACAAATTATCTCCATCCTGCTTTTCTTACCGAAAAAAAGCTGCTCCTCATGTACTATCAAACCTAAATGTTTGAGAAGCAGCATTCAGGTACTCCTAATTAAGAGGAAGGAAGCACGGCGCGAATTACATTAACAGTGCTTGATGACATTGGTGATACTATTAACAACAACAACAACAACAACAACAACAACAACAACAACAACAACAACAATAATAATAATAATAACAATAACAATAGTAATAACAATAACAACAGCGGCAATGAATCTAATAATAATAATCAATAATAATTTGCTTTCATTAACTATGCATTTGCATCTGTATGCATTTAATTGCACAATATAATAAAACATTTTCCATGCAGTTAACTGCCTCCGGGTAGCAAGACTTTATAATACGATTTTTCCTCCGTCAGTACACAGACACATTTCAGAGGAAGGCAACAAAACCATTAGGGGATGCACGAAGCTGGACTTAACATAACATTCAGCAAGCAAAGAAAACTTCGAGTGATATTCTCGATTTCGTTTCGTGCCACAAGATACAAAGAATGGAGATTTATCATTTTTCTCCCGATATATAATTTCGTAGCCCTCCTCCACGCATTTATGTCCCATCAAAATGAGTTATAGTTTTTATTCAGTATTCTACAACAAAAAATTCTATTACACCATTGTTGATGACGGCAAGATGCGCACACAACTACCTCGCATCCAAAGAAACAGAAGGTTAGTGTGTCGTGAGGTGTACTAACTAGAATTCCCAGACTTTCATTTTAATATCATATGTGCATATCTCTTCATCTCTTTCTCTACATGTCTCCATCTACCTATCTATATTTTGACTGACACACACACACACACACACACACCGATGGGATCTTATTTTTAACATATGTAAGGTCATGACTTATTTAATGTGGCTTTTTTAAGGTAAGAAAGTCCTCACGTTGAATTAAGCAAGAACTTCATTAGTGAATAGTTTCCAACCCGAATACGATGATCGGGTGGCTTCCCTTTCAGCGGCACAGCAGTCTGCGGACGCTACAGGTGGCAAACATTTGAACCGATATATACAACACAGGAGTTTATAGTGGCCGTCAATGTTCGACACGTTCTCTCGCACACTAAATGAGCAGTAAATGTGGGGTGTCAGTGAGGAGGGAATGGGAGTCGTGAGTTTCAGAAAACATGGGGACAAGAAGCACTCGTTCCCTATCACAAAAGTGGCGTTTCTTAGCACGTAGAGGGGCATCGTCTGGCGGCGTGACTGTTACAATGGTGAGCTGCGTCTTTCGTTGAGTGGCTGTGTGCCATTCTGGTGACCAAGTGGAGGCTTTGTGCGGGGATGCGTGAGGGAAGCAGAAGCAGCGTGTATGGGATGGCGTACTGGCGGAGGGCGTAAGGAGGGGTGGGCGCTGTTGGGGGAGTAAGGGTGTCTGAGCCCCAACAGGCCATCAAAGGATCAAGTGATATCAGTCCAGCCACACTCCCTCCCAACCAGAGAGATTCCCCAGCCTCCTCCGCCTCCTCCTCCTCATTTCTCTTCTCTCCCTCCTTCGTTGCTCGCAAACGCCTCACTTCCCTCAAAGTTACGGCTCCTTTATTCCATCCGCGTTATACTTTCTTCATTCTATTCAAAGAATTTAATTACATCCCACATTCTGACTTGCATTTCATATGTGTGTGTGTGTGTGTGTGTGTGTGTGTGTGTGTGTGTGTGTGTGTGTGTGTGTGTGTGTGTGTGTGTGTGTGTGTGTGTGTGTGTGTGTGTGTGTGTGTGTGTGAGAGAGAGAGAGAGAGAGAGAGAGAGAGAGAGAGAGAGAGAGAGAGAGAGAGAGAGAGAGAGAGAGAGAGAGAGAGAGAGAGAGAGAAACAGGTGTATTCTGTGTGTGTTGGTTGCATTTCTGAATTAGCGCAAAATAATTCCTCAATATGCAGGGTGTTATTAGTTTTAAAATTATATTACGTCAAGTTTTGCAATAGAGAATACAAAGGCATATCACATGTAGATTAAAAATATATAACACACATACCTTGTCACTCTCGCTTATTACGACAGTTGCATATTTCTCCTCCCCCTCTTTTACACAACCCCATCCACCACCTGCACACTCCTCTCTCTCTCTCTCTCTCTCTCTCTCTCTCTCTCTCTCTCTCTCTCTCTCTCTCTCTCTCTCTCTCTCTCTCTCTCTCTCTCTCTCTCCTTCCCTTGCCATTCAGCATTCTCCCCTTTCCTCTGCACTCCTCCCCTTGCATCCAGCGCTCTCCCTCTTTACTGTCCTTCAAGTCTAATTTCGATCTGCAATTTCACTCGCTAGAAATCTTATCTGAAATTATCCCCAGCCCGTTATGCGAGCAGATGGTTTGTCTCCCCTTGTACTGTACCTGAGTGGACCTCCATGAACATTAACCTGTTGATGGAGGTAATAGCGATATTCCCATTCAATAACGATGCTCGGTGATTGAAACAGCTGGACATTTGCAGAGCTGTGTATTTGATTACTGATGTGGATAAATGAAATACAGCATCTTAATTCACCGAAAAGGTTCCAGAATCTTATTTTTTTCCTTCCTTTCTGCATACACATCTCATACCTTCTTCCTTCCGGGTTCTCCCTCAAGTCCCTTCCCACCTACCCCGTCCCTCCCTCTCACCATCCACTCTTTCTCCATCCACTTAGACACCAGCCTCGTCGCTCGCCCCACCTTCCCACTTACTCAGCTCACACTTCCTTCCACGCTCTTAAGTCCTCAGTTTACCTCGATTCATGCAGCACACGTCAGTCCCTCAGTTTTGTCAACTTCTCTTGTGTGTGCAAGCTAATTGTGTGTACAGTGGCTATGTCTCCTTGGCACTTGTCGTCTGCAAAGCAAACCAACTTGCGTATCGTTCATTTCACCCTAACTTTTGATCGTACAGTCGGTAATTGATTAGTTTTTTTTATTTTTTTATTAATCGATAGTAACACCGACCAAAACCTTCCATTACACTAGGTATTAACGGCAGCCGACCTGTGATCAAATATTACATAGATTCCGTAGATTTCAAAGGCATGACTACAAATAGCGTAGAAATCGGATCAAGTCCCAAGCTGCAACTCTGACATTGCTTGCTAATAGCCTCGTCTCGGGTTTTCCTCGACCCCTACCTCCCTAGTCCTTCCCTAATGGGTCCCTCTTAGGACTCTAGGGTAGCGCGGCGCCCCTGGGAGATCCTGGAGTGGCGGTTTACAGCTTCCAGGTCCTTGGAGGGTAACCAGAGAGGCAACAGCCAAGAGGGAACGTTCACTCAACACCTGAGATTCACATGTAAGACAGGAGAGTTCACTTTAACTCAGGTTTGATGTGTGGCTCTTGCAGCGTGAGGGTCCTCGAGATACGAACGAGATGGGGCCTCAAAGTGATTCGAATCATGCCAACAGACTGAATGATTAATGGCAAATAATTACGGCATGAGCATTACGCTCGCGTCTGGTAAAGGAGTGCATAAGGTCATGCTTATAATCTTTCTAATAAAAGTGAAAACCTGTCAGCCATTCTTAAAATAGATAAAACCTTATGATTGCTCTTTATTTTCCGAAAGCAGCAAATAATGCTACTCCCAAACAGACCTTTATTTCCACTTCAACCATAACTTCTCGTAAGAATGTGAAGGAGTTGATGTTCCGTCTTACTACTGAGAAAATTCTACTCAGGATGATGTTACAAAGACTCAAAAGTGGAAGCGGCTCCTCGCAGTTAAGTGAAAGACCCAAGCTTGACTGTCGCCCGCTAAGTGTTCTAACTAGGTCGACTTTCTCTTTGACAAGCCTTCCTAATTGGCCAGCAGGACTTAAGTACACGCGGGCGGCAAGAAACTAATTGGTCAACTGTTTTGTATGAATTACTTCATCCCCAGGCAGAGAAGAAGATTTTTAATGGCTGTCTTTCTCCACATTCAGGAAGGAAGCAACACTCCCATAAAATAATTATCTTTACTTTACAAAAAAAAAGTCAGGAACAAAGGAATTTAAGTGTAAATTATAGAAAAAAAACATTCTAATATACACAACACTGTTCTCATTTTTATGTTTCATTCTTCCTCTTCCTCTTTCTTGTAGCACTTTCCTTTCGTTTTCCGAGACCAACTTTACAGCTCAGTAATAATCAGCTCTTCGGCGTTCCTCTCCCTTCCTCTGGTAAGTGGGTCTGGCAGGAAAAAAAACAGCCTCGCTAAGGAGAAGACGCCGGGGAGAAAACTATAAAATTCTTCAATGACGACAGATTACACACCCAAGACTTCACCTTCACCCGCCGCCACAAGAAGCTTCCCCCGCAAGACTTGCCACTTTTCTACTTGCGAGCCTCGAGACAATTTAGTTGAGCGAACGAGGAACAGATGCTTTACTCAGTGTCTTGTCAGCGGTTAAGTAATTTTTGGTAATTTGATGAGATAATGCAATGCGCAGTGCACCTTTCTCTCTTAGTATGAAGAAATGTAATGATACGGAAGTAATTGCTTCTATTTAAGAGGAAAAATGCTCTGGATTTGATACGTCTACTGAGTTTCCAATTTCATTAGTTGTTATAGTAGTAGTAGTAGTAGTAGTAGTAGTAGTAGTAGTAGTAGTTTTTTGTTGTTGTTGTTGTTGTTGTTGTTATTGTCATCATTATCATTATTAATATTATTATCATTATTATAATTATTACTGTGATTGTAAAACACTAAGTATTCATACACTATCACATCAACGCAATGTTTGGTTAATGAACAGGAAATGATGATGATGATGATGATGATGATGATGACAATGGTAACAACAACAACAACAACAACAACAACAACAACAACAACAACAACAACAACAACAACAATAATGAGAATAACGAGAACGTAGTCGACACAATTACCGAGTCCACGGAGAAAGCATCAGTGAATCAATATTTTTAAGACTGATAAGAGAGAGAGAGAGAGAGAGAGAGAGAGAGAGAGAGAGAGAGAGAGAGAGAGAGAGAGAGAGAGAGAGAGAGGAGAGAGAGAGAGAGAGAGAGAGAGAGAGAGAGAGAGAGCGAGGAAAAAGAAAACCAACACGTACTTTTAACAATGACAGGAACCATGGCACGGAGAAAATAATGTTTGGCAACAGTGACGCCGGTGGTGGTAGGAAGAAAAAAAAAGTAATGTTGGCAACAATGACAGCGATGGTGGTAGTGATGAACGGAACAGAACGGGCACAGGTCAACTTCATTATACACTCACATTTATTCCAGCCAGGTCGTTACATCCCCTTGTCTCTGTGGGTGGCTGTATTTGCATAAATGAATACTCGATATATGCAGAAAAATATGTACCTATAATCCTATGTACCCATGCATACACACACAGGTAAACAGCGAGGCAAACTACACGCAAGTACAAAGATACACCACCAAAGATAATGGAATGTTGAGCTCTCTCTCTCTCTCTCTCTCTCTCTCTCTCTCTCTCTCTCTCTCTCTCTCTCTCTCTCTCTCTCTCTCTCTCTCTCTCTCTCTTCTCCTCTCCTCTCCTCTCCCTCTCCTCTCCTCCTCCTCTCCTCTCCTCTCCTCTCCTCTCCTCTCTCTCCTCTCCTCTCCTCCTCTCCTCTCCTCTCCTCTCCTCTCCTCTCCTCTCTCTCTCGACATGACGCAAACTTCATGGGGAGGAGAGGAGCGCTCCACAGGAAGGTAATTTATCAGCAAACTTGGACTCAATATATGGCCGGCGTTGTCCTACAGACCACTCCGAGGCGGCCAAGAGGCACAGGCAGCAGTTCCAGGCGGGAGTCGAGCTATTTGCTCTCAGAAGGGAAGGCGGCTTATGACGCGATGATGAAAGTATAACTATGCAACACTACACTGTCGATAATGAAAAGTATATCAGGGAATTTCCTTTGAAAAACTCTCGAGTATAAAATGAGGTCATTTTTTTCCGCGCGATGAACAAACGCCATAAAGAATGAAGGTATTTCAACATATTTTTCACCTGATGTTCTCATATCATTACCCAGGGGGAAGGAGGCCGAGTGGCGGAGTGTTCGCTTTTCTCCGTATGCCTGATGGAAGGTCGGAGGGAGTTCTTCCTTTTATGTGTTCGTTTGACACGTTTTTTCTTCGCTACGCAACTTTTACTACACAAACAAACATTGCACTCATGTTGCACTTGATAATTTAGACCATTAATTAACTCTGCTCAGAAAATCACAAGTTATTTTCTCTAGTTGAAGTGTGAATGACAAGAGATTGTTTACCTCACACTCAACGACTTCAATATTCCCTTTTTTTAAACTATATAGAAATTCACAGTAGCAACAACAGCAGCAGCAGTAGCATTACTATAACTACTACCACTACTGCTACTATTGCTATTGCTACTACTGTTACTATTACAACAACAACAACAACAACAACAACAACAACTACGAGTACTACTACTACTACTACTTCAACTACTACTTCTACTACCACTTTTAAATACGTAGTCTTTCTGTCACAAATATACCAAAGGAAACTTCTTTCTGAACTCAATAAACATTCATGCATCTTCTCTGCCACAACCTTCAAGTTCAAACGTTGAGTGAAGTGAAAAACCGAAGCATAAAATGATATAATTTATATGCATTCCTACTGCTCGACATCTCTTCTCCGGAGAGGATCTACACAAGACAGGGCACTCGCTAGGGGGAGGAACAAGACTTCAGAGGAACCAGGAATGGACGCTGAGAGGGGAAGAGCCGGGGTATTATAAAGCAAATGGAGCTTATGTGTTGGCTGAGAAGCACTTTGGTCCTCAAAAGGGGCGGGAAGTAAAGAGGAGAGGAAGAAGTCAAGACAGGGAAGAGGTGAATGGAGGCGCAAGAGAGAAGGGAGAGAAGGAAGGACAAGCGGCAAATGGACGAAAGAGACGGGGTTGAGAAAGGCAGAGAATGGGGGTAAAAGGGGAATATATTACTGGAGGCTAGAAACGTGATATGAAGAAAAGGCATTAAGGAGAAGGAACTTGGATGTCAAGGAAGAGGAAAGGAACGAGCAATAGAGTTGGAGGGGAAAGAAAAATCTAAATGACAGCACCGAAGAACGAGAAATGCAGTTTGACTTACGTCGTTAAAGGAGAAGAGAGAAGCCAACGAGAAGCCAAGGATATGTGAAGAAAGAAAGGCAGGAGCTGAAAGGCAGGATGAGCAGCACACAAGGAAAGAACCGCTAGTTATATACACACTTGAAGCACCGACTGGGGAAATAAAAAACGATAAAAGGACCATCAGAGGGCATTAAATGTAGATCTTCTTATACGGAAATAGATTAACTTTACAAAGATACAGAAAGAGAATAATTTCCTCGTCTGCTGCACCTCGCTCATTTTATCACCACCCTCTGTACGGAAGCAGGAAAAGCACTGTTACATATATGCATTAAAAATCAAAGGTATACCAGTACGTAAACATTGCGAGCGCGGCACATCACAGCCAGTCAAAATGGTAATTAATATAAAAAAAATACCTGTGTTAACAATCAAACAATTAATCCCAAGCAGGCGACACACACACACACACACACACACACACACACACACACACACACACACACACACACACACACACACACACACACACAGAATACAATGCTAAAAGCTGACGCGGAGGTCTTAATGCAGAGTGGGAGAGCGAGATGCGTCAAGTCGCAAGAAATGAAACACACAGACAGACTCTTCATGATTTTAATAGCTCGCGCGCTGAGGCCTTTTACCTCCCTCAAGCTCGCCTGCTAAGACAAAAACACAAGGAAAAGGTGTGTGTGTGTGTGTGTGTGTGTGTGTGTGTGTGTGTGTGTGTGTGTGTGTGTGTGTGTGTGTGTGTGTGTGTGTGTGTGTGTGTGTGTGTGTGTGTGTGTGTGTGTGTGTGTGTGTGTGTGTGTGTGTGTGTGTGTGTGTGTGTAAAAGGATGAGAGGTGTGAAAAACTGAGAGCTTCAATGTACAATGCCCCCGTAAGAGTGAAAAGGGATTGTGAATATAAGGACGAGGACGGAGACGAGGAGGAGGAAAAGGAGGAAGAGCAGGAGGAGGAAGATGATGAAGATTATATCAGCAAAGCGAGGAGAAGGGAAATGCTGTGTTGACTGAGATGGAAATGCGATGAGGAATGAGAGGAATGGGAGCTGTGAGAAATATGGGAGGGAGGTTTGTAGATGGAAGGACGAGGGTGTAAGATATGGTATGTTGGTGCTTAAAAAAACTCTGATGCAGTGGGGTCAGAATAGGGATAAGGGAGTGGAGCGCTATGAGAAGCAGGAATGGGAAGTGGGTTGGCTGCCTGAGAGGAGGATTGGGAGGCTGTGGCGTCGGGCTGTGAAGAGGGACTGTGTGCAGGGAATATGTAAGTAGCTAAGGATATTAACTTAAGAAGAACCCTTGGCCCTCTCTCTCTCTCTCTCTCTCTCTCTCTCTCTCTCTCTCTCTCTCTCTCTCTCTCTCTCTCTCTCTCTCTCTCTCTCTCTCTCTCTCTCTACACACACACACACACACACACACACACACACACACACACACACACACATACACACACACATACACACACACACATTTACATACGCATCTTCCACTTAAGTCTTTTTTTTTGTAATACAGATGAAAATATCTAATTATTATTATTTTTTTTTTTTTTGGCGTCTTCTCAGTTTAAGGTAAGAAAAATATCCTTTCTTGAGAAGACATGAAGGAAAACACGGAAGATGACGCAACACAAGCTTTCCATCTACTTGTTGTAAGTGGTGATGGTACTGTGTGTGTGTGTGTGTGTGTGTGTGTGTGTGTGTGTGTGTGTGTGTGTGTGTGTGTGTGTGTGTGTGTGTGTGTGTGTGTGTGTGTGTGTGTGTGTGTGTGTGTGTGTGTGTGTGTGTGTGCCTAAAAAGTTTACTTTCTCCATCTCTATATATCCAGTCATTTATTTTCACTTGCAAGACTTTCTTTTATCCTCTTTTTCTGTTCTATTCTCACCATATTTCTTGCCTCCCAGGACACCCTTGGGTCACACAGTAAGTTCTCGGCGGTGGGGCACTCTGCCCTTGAAGACTCGGAGTAGCCTTTCTCTTTTCGGAATTCTCAAGGGATCATGCACCCTCGAGGATTATGGCCGAGAGTTTTAAGAGCGCTCCGCCCAGGATGGAGACAGCTGGGGTGTCGATTTGCGCCCCTGACGTCCCCTTCCCTCTCTCTGCACGCCAAGTGGCTTAGAACTGCCTGCCTTTACGCTACCAATGACTCTAGGTTTTCTTTTCTTGCGAATTTAAAAAAAAAAAAATGTGGTGAGGATCAAAGGATCTTGAAAACTGAAAGAATGCTTTGTCGCTAAGGGCCTCTCTGTTCACCTATCTGTCTGTCCCTCAATCTTTATCTTGTTTATCTGAAAGAATGTTTTGTCACTAGAAACCTCCCTGTTCACCTATCTATCCGTCTCTCAGTCTCTATCTTGTTTCTCTATCTTTCAATTTATCTGTCTCTCTCTGTGTCTCTTTACCTCTCTATCCGTCCGTCTTTCCATGGAACTATTTATTTATTAAATTTTTACGTGTGAAAGAGGTAGACTACGGAAACAAAAAATAAATAAATAAAGTGAAATAAGCAAAGGCCGCTTAATTGCTGCTCCCGGAAAAAGGAGATTAAAGGAAACATCTAAATACGAATCTATGTATCCGTCTCTCTATTTAACTATTTATTATACCAATATTTTTTTTTTTCAATAATCAATAAATTCATATTTTACCAACATACTCGTTGCTGCCCATCTATCGTGACACTTTTTTTTTTATTCATTCACCAATCAATTTATTTATCTATTGATATATATGTATATTTTCCGTGCTTAGTATTTATTACAGTAAGCATGTCTGTCGTAAAGCTGTCATGTGTGTCGTTGCGGTGAACACATTACATATATAACCGTTTGTACACGATTACTTCCACTAACCTAATTATTTACCGTGGGAGCTCATGGCCTTTCAAGCTGCCTCACTCCACTGACACCTTAACTCATATCACTTATATAATCTTTTCTTTATTTTGCAAGGGAATAAAAAATACATGCGTTATTTTTTTTCGTTTTTTTATATTGTTTTAATGTAATCAGCCTCTGTTTGACCGTAATTAAAGTTCTTGGACACACTATTACCTGTTTTCTACTACTCTAATGTGTGTGTGATTCACCTACGGTCGTCTGTTGGTCACCGTTATCCTACTGAAAGAGCTCAGAGCTCATAGTGACCGAACTTCGGGTAGAATTGAGACCACTGACACACCACATACCGGGACAGCGAGGTCACAACCCCTCGGGTTACATCCCGTACTTACTTGCTGCTAGGTGAACAGGGGCTATACATTAAGAGGCTTGCCCATTTGTCTCGCCGCGCCCGGGATTCGAACCCAGGCCTTCTTGGTTGTGAGCCGAGCGTGCTAACCACTACACTACGCGGTGTGTGTGTGTGTGTGTGTGTGTGTGTGTGTGTGTGTGTGTGTGTGTTTTGTTACTGAGAATTACATAATTATGACATGTAGTTTCATTTTTCCCGTGCTTATGCTGACACCCGGCCTGTGGTGCTCAGTGCTCTTGCCGTCATTAGCATACGCTGCTACGCTGCCAGTCTGCAAAAGCGTGGCCTGAATCATGTGCAATTTCGTGGAATGTGTTTGCGAGGAGAGGAAGCGTCTTTCTGTCCGTCTGCAGCGTGTGTGTAGCCGTCCGTCACTGATGGGCTTAAAACTCTATTCCAGCATCCATACTCCAGTAAAATGTCAGACATAATTTTTCCCACATAAGTCCGCTCTTTCAATGAGTTCGGCAAGTATATTTCATCACATTAGTTTTCAAGACTTCCTTCTACGCACGAGTAAAAATGGAACACGTAAAGGGCAATGTAGTAAAGATTTATACGCTGGGTGCTCTCCAACGGCGTAAATTTAGTAAAAAGTGAAAAATCGAGACTGCTTCGGTGTTCCTTCGCGTGACAGGAGTCAGTTCCGTGTGACGGACGCATTGGTGACGAAGGCAGCGCTGGGCCTCACTGTAAAGGATCTAATGTCATCCGTGACTTGATAATTGAAGAAAATGGAATCCAGGCAGAAACACACGTCATCAGTTCCCTCTTTCCCAACACACACACACACACACACACACACACACACACACACACACACACACACACACACACGCACACAGGTTGACCACGCCCCCCCACCTGCCACTCACTGCCCATCTTCTCGTTTTTTTTGTACTAACAGCAATTCATAATGACGAGCTATAATCATTCTCGTCATCTTCATCATTATTGTTGCCATCATTATCATCATCATCCCGCGCGTCGAGGTCATGATCCAAATAGAGTATCAATGCCCGACTTTCTCCTGCTTGACCCAGAACACTTTGTTTTCCTCCTCCGCCACCCAGGACCTCTCACCCCTGTACTCCTACGCCCCAAATCCCCCACCTTTCTCTCTCTCTCTCTCTCTCTCTCTCTCTCTCTCTCTCTCTCTCTCTCTCTCTCTCTAATCCATCGAGTGCTTATCCGCTTAGAATTCTTTCATATTTGGCACTCTGCACTTTTTGACAAAAACAGCAACAGCAACGGGAAGAGCAACCGTATCAGGAACAGTAACAACAACAATAACAACAACAATAACAAGAACAACAGTAACAACAACAGTAAAAACAACAACAACAATAACAACAGCAGCAAAAACAACAATAACAACAACAACAACAACAACAACGACAACAACAACAACAACAACAAAAACAAGAACAACAACATTAACAGCAACAACAACAACAACAACAACAACAACAACAACAACAACAACAACAACAACAACAACAGTAACAACAACAACAACAACAACAACAACAACAACAATAAGAACAACAACAGTAAGAACAACAACAACAACAACAGTAACTACAACAACAACAACAACAACAACAACAACAACAACAACAACAACAACAACAACAGTAACAGCAACAACGAGGGCACATCGATTGGAAATACCTTTCCTTCTGCGAAGTGAATTATGCATCTGAAATATCACACTTAATAGCATACAGGCATTCCTCCCAGCCTCTTCGATGCAGGCCAAAAGCACGCTGGGGTCGAGTGAACACGAATTTATTCATAAGTCAAATCGATTAATATTCTCCCGAGAAGATGCTGTGTGCCCGAGGACTGCACAATGAAACCCCTGAAACAGTCCAGTGTGACGGTGGTGCTCTATTCTTAAAACGAAGGCCTAGGTATGACTCATGCATGATTGGCTTCTAAATTACCATCGAGTTTAGGGCATTGTTTAATTCGCTTTCTTTGTCGAGAAGTAGAGGTCGCGCTCCACCTCCTCCGAACAAAGAATGTCAACTCGTCTTGCCTTCCTTCCACAGGGCTGGAGAACGTCACCGGCATACCACGGCTTCCCTTATTGGTGATTTTGTTGTTGACGGAGCGGGGAATTGATTGCCTTAATTAAATCATACAATAGTCACATCGAGGTACACGAAAGAACACCAGCGTCAATAACAACAACAATAACATCAACATCAAAAACAAGGAAGAGATGGAGGAGGACGGGGGAGGAGGAGCAGGAAGAAGAAGAGGAGGAGGAGGAGGAGGAGGAGGAGGAGGAGGAGGAGAACTGCGGGAGATGTGACAGGAACGGAAAAAGGTTAAGTAGGTAAGAAGAGGCAGCGTGTGGAAACCCTTCGCAAACACATCCTAGAGAGCCGTGAGGAAAGTAAGAAGGGATGCAAGGAGGTGGAGAAAGCGGAGTGAGAGAGGGAAGTGGAGGAAAGGGAGGCAAGGATGTGGACGAGTGCTGGAGGTGATAACTGTTGGAGAAGGAATGAAAGCTGGGTGGAGGGATGAGGTGGGTGGAGGGAGAGAGAGAGAGAGAGGGAGAGAGAGAGAGAGAGAGAGGAGACGGTGGAGGTAGCTGGAGGAAGGAGTGAAGCAAGGAGAGGTGAGAGCGGTGGGCGTGGGCTGCTGAGAGAGGCAGGGAGGGAAGCAGGGAGAGGGTAATGGCGGGGGTGGGGGATATGTGGAGGTCAGAGCCCCGTGGCCACCATTATCATACCTGGGGCGGCCACCGGGCTGCTCCACCGCTCTGCTTCATGACCTTAACGGGTGGAGCGAGTCTTGCTTGGCGCTGCGGCCATCCTGAACCCCTTCCTTCACTTGTTCTCTCCCCATACCACGATACTTGGCTTGTGTATGTATGCGCCTCTCTCTCTCTCTCTCTCTCTCTCTCTCTCTCTCTCTCTCTCTCTCTCTCTCTCTCTCTCTCTCTCTCTCTCAATACTCCCGGTGATCCCATTCTTCTTCCTCAGCCTCCCCTCTTTATCCTCTGCCATCGCGGTGGTCCTACAGTTCCCTGGTCCTGGAATCTACTATTTTTCATGTTTCCTGTCACTGAACATATGTCGATTCCCTCGTTGTCTTGTTTGTCATTTTCATATTTATTCGCTTGGGAGATATTTCCTAGCGACTTTGTGTTTTCCGTTCAATCTGCTGCAATTCCTAATTTGTTTATTGCCACTGACCTGAACTTGCTTTTCATGACACACAAGATGGAGTAATTACGTGTTGTTCCCTGTTAATTGCTGTATTTCTAGGAAATTCTTTCATACGCAACAGTGAAAATTTCCTACTTCGTGTCTTTGACGGGCGCAGCTACGCGGAAAGGCTTTGTCACCGTCAGTTCCGGCTCCATGAGACATTCCAGGTGCACGGAGGCTCCAAGGGGCACTGGGGAAAGGCAGGTGAAGGCAATTAGCGACGAGGTGATGGGTATGCCAGGGCGGAACCCGGGGCACGAGTTCGAAGGTTAGAGGGCAGGTGAGACAGAAGACAAGGAAGAAGAGGAAGAAGAGGAAGCTGGGATGTGAGGGAGGAGGGGGAAGGCGGGAGCGGGAGGAGAAAGGAGAGGCGCCAGGGGCCTTGGGGGTGGTGGCCGTGGTGGTAGTAGGACGTAGTAGTAGTAGTAGTAATAGTAGAAGTGTAGGAGAGGAGGCGGTGGTGGTGGTGGTGGTAGCGGCGGCAAGCGAGAAGTGAGTAGAGGCTGCCGTCGCTAGAGTAGTGCTGCGCTGTGCCCGCCAGCCCTGGCCGCAAACCCCGCCCCCCCTACTCAGTGTGTCTGTGACCGTCGAAGAGGGAGGACGTGAAACGCTCGCTCTGGGCTCGCTCTCTCTTTACCTGTCCGCGACCCTTGCCGACATAAGGGGAAACCTCGCGTCACCTATTCGGTTTTAAGTGTTCAGCACTACGCAGCCACACATGAGGTGGTTGATGTGCCTCAAAAGCTGCAGGAAATCACATTTAACTATGAAATCTAGACGCAAACATGGTTAGTGACACGTGTATCACTGTCTTGAGTGGGAATCTTTTGACGATGAAAAAGAAAGACTATGAAGCCCCACTTTATGTCATAACCTGAGAACCAGAGGTGTTAGGGAGGTGAACGAAGGAGGAGATAAGATCGAGACACCTGGAAATAAGTCCCTTTGGAAATTTTAGCAAGTGTGGAACAAGTTGACAGGTGCAGTGAATCTCGATCAGAAAAAAATACTGCTAATGAACCAAAGTGCTATGTGTTTGATATAGAAACCCACAAGACGAAGCGACGAGGATTTGGTTCGGTGGTTATTCCTATACGCCGCTTCAGCCTCGCTCATCTGTCGAAGGTAAGACGGAGTTGGTTGACGCACTATTCATGTTTACTGGTTTACTGCACTAGGATTTGACTCAGCAATCGTAATGACAGCGCATCATTGGGCCGATACACAATGGATAGGACAATGGCCCGTACAACCTCCTAAGTTGGACTCCCGGAATCGATAAGTAAACATTGGAAGAGAGGAAGTGTGGTTTGGGAGCAACTCTGCGGCAGTAGCGCTCCACCTTACCTTTGTTTCTTATCCCCACTATGGCACCTCATTGTTTTTCTCTCCCATTCTGGTGTTTTTATTCCCTCTCACCTGCGCCCCGCGTCCCAGAGTTGATCCTTCTCACGGTTCCTTCTGTTTCCATCCCACGTCAGCCTTCGCCACAGACCAACTCGCTTACCGATGAAGAAAACTATTATTCTTTGATTACCGTCTGTCACGACCGAAACGTTTCTAACATGAAGCCATTTGTAATAATAATGATGATAATAATAATAATAATAATAATAATAGTAATAATAATAATAATAATAATAATAATAATAATAATAATAATAACTATAATAACGAAAGATGAAAACACTGAACTATTATTACTTTAATAAATTATCATTAATAGCATCGTTACTGTGATTATTATTACTATAGTGATCATAAGTGCCATAACAAATATGTAAATCAAAATTAACATTCCCAATCGTTAGGGTAAACAAAAACAAAACAAAAAAAATAATAACAATCTACATCTACATATATTATGCCTAAAATTCCGCCAACAACTAATGGAGCATTGACAGGCCACACCAGATATATATACATGTACTTTTTTCCTCAAGTTACGATTATGGCCTGTATGACGGAGTGATGGGAGGTGGCGGTGTGCAGGCGTGGTGGGGGAGGAGTGGCTGAGAGTGGCCCGAGGCGATGAGGGATGATACTGCTTGATGCTCTGTTTCCCGACCATACACGAGGGGAAGCGAGCAGGGGTCGGGCGTCACACAGTGGGAAGAGACGCTAAAAAAGAAGTGACAGGTGGAAACGAGAGGGGAGAATAATGAAGGGAGACAATATGAAAGATGATGAAAGGTGGAAGGGAAGGAAAGCGGGGGAAAGCAGAAACGTTAGACGAAAAAGAACATAAGAGGCGAGGATAAATAGATAAAGGGATTGTGTTGCCTCAGGTGAAGAAATTAAACTAAGACGTGAATTGTCAAAACACGTAAAAGGAAAATGTTCAAGTATTACTAGAACATGTAAAGGCGAGGTGTTCATGTGTTCATGCACTATCATCACACACACACACACACACACACACACACACACACACACACACACACACACACACAGGCCTGTAAAAGGAAAAGAGACGAAATTTTAATACGGTGGCTTCGTAGTGCAGTATTTTTCAACGGGAAAGTATCGACAATAACGACTAACCCAACGAGCAACGCGCGGCCAAGTGAAGGTAGAGGTAAAAGGAAATTAAAGGAATTTTTTATCCAATCCCCATTAAGGCAGCGTGAGATAAATATTAAGCATCCAACTTTCTCAAAATAATCTAATAACACTCTCTTCTTTTAACCTCCATATCGGGAAAACGTTGCGATTAAGCTCCCTGAGGACTAGACTCTCATTAAGGACTACTTAGACCAGATCCCTAGGAAGAAACAAAAAAACACCATCCGAACCCCAAACAATACCAGGCGCCGTGAAAGCAAACAATAAAAAATAAACACTATTTCTTGAACGTTCATTAGACCAGACACGGATGCGGATGAAGAAAATGTGAACACTCCGGATTAAATAACGTCTGGATGCAGTAGTAAGTAAAGAAGGACAGACAGACCCACACGTGTCAGTCCCCTGTGGCTGACCAATGGACTGTAATGACCACCACCTCACAGCCCAGCCGTCGCCGCCGCATCCAGGGCAGTGCGACACTCACAGGACTTACGACCACTTTGGCGTGGAATCTGTGATGGTGGTGAAGGGAGGTGGGTGAGGTCCGTGGACTGTACTAGAGGGAAATATATTCTCTGCCGTTATTCAAGTGTTGTCGTGTTCGCAGCTTATTGAAGGTGATGGATAACGTGTGACATGATGTTTCTAAAATGTAGCAATATAACGCAACGCTAACACCAATGGGAAATTTGTATGTGTAGACATTCTCTCTCTTGAAAACAGCATTTCATAATGGGGATAAGATAATAGCCTTCCGTACGAAAACTCTACACGTAATTGAATTATTATATATTGCCACTAGAGCAACCCTTTAGTGAGAGAGAGGGAGAGAGAGAGAAAAAAAAAAGCCTCCACCGTGCGTGATCAAGGTGGAGAAAAATGACACCCACTTGTGGCTCAGAAACAACTTTTTTTTTTCCTCTCTCTTGTTAAGGGGCTGAAGTCACATGACCTTTAATGTTGTCTACTAACACTGATTTAGGATTTTTTTTCCTCCCGGCATACTGACGTTACTTTATCAAGATTGTAAGAACGTAAGGTGACAGATACTTAGGACATTTAAAAGAATAAAAACCAGACTTTACTTTTCTATCAGTGCTAATGGCAGTGGATTCAAGTTGCATTGCTCAGCCGTTATCCTACACCGGTTTTTTTTTTTTTATATAAGTCAAGGATTAGAGATCCTTTTGGCTGCTACCATGATCACTTGAGAGAAGTGGATAGACACCTACAGCAAGTGTGTGTGTGTGTGTGTGTGTGTGTGTGTGTGTGTGTGTGTGTGTGTGTGTGTGTGTGTGTGTGTGTGTGTGTGTGTGTGTGTGTGTGTGTGTGTGTGTGTGTGTGTTCCTGAACTAGTTGAGTTGGACGTCTCCTGTCAACACTAAATAATATAGCCTGACAAGGGGTGCACGAGTGGGTGCTGTAGTGCCGGGATCCCAGTGCCACTTAAAGGATTCTTTGGAATCTAAAGCCTCTCTGAATTTCACTGAGCTTCAACGACAATGTCCTAAAATCTTTTCTAAAGCGTCACGGGTAAGTGATCAGGGCATCAGAGTCTTTGTTTACAATATAACCTAAACGAGGCCTTGTGCACATGAGACAACAAACGTTGTTTGATAATCAACATATTCTCTGTTGTCACTCGGGAAGAACAAAGGAACTGTTATACAGACTCGAACACAAATTAAACAAAAACAAAGGGAGAGTGGCGGGGTGGAAAGGGTCACAAGTCTGAATCTGCCCTTTAAGCTCCGAATGAACGTGTCACAATACCCACTACCAAAGAACTCTGTAGCGTTGATCAACAAGTGGAGTCTCCGATGGATGGACCACCAGCGCGGATGACCCGTGAGAGAACCTCGTAAACCAAGATATTGAAATGCCATGTTTTGCGTCAGAATCAACAGGTGTGTGACAGTAGAAAAATGCGGACATACCAATGACAAGGGTACATACCGGAAACTTGTTCTGAAACGTATTACTACACAAGAAATTCTACGTGATATTAGCACCACACTTTCATTTTTTATGGGTATTTATCATTACCAGTAACTATGTGCTTTATTTGTTAGGCTAGAGGAGAGACATTGATCTTTAAGTAATTGTACAGTACTTGTACGACAACGGAGGATGCCCACCCAGCAAAATAGTGATGGAAATGTTCAACAGAAGCTACCAGACGATCTGGTGTTGACAGTGCACACGCCCAGACTCTTCCCAGTTGAGGCGACCTCCATCCCTTCACTTTTCCCCTCCAGGGCCCTTCCCTCACCCGCTCCCTTAAGGTAACCCGCCCACCCCCTACGCTGGAATTGTAACCTTCACAACCCGCCCTTACTCCGCCCCTTTCTTCTTCAGCCACCCGTTGTGCAGCTCCCTCTATTGACACGTACAGACTCACGCACGTTTCACTGCATTCAACGGATCCCTTCACTCATCTGTGCTGGCGCAGCCTCCACTCTCACCTGACTCAGCCTTGTCCAAACATTCGCAACACTTCAAACCGACAAAAGAGCTTTTCACGCCGAGATGAAAATAAGCATAATTAAGGCTCTCACATTCATTCGCGACCTTGATCTGTCGAAGAGCACCCAATTCCCTCAAGAATCTCTTGTGAATGGAAGGGTTTAATGCAATTAACAAGCGGAAAACTTCAACACAAACATTTTCTACGATGGCCTCGGAGAAACGAGTAGCAAATGCATCGTTATTTATGGCAGAGATAAAACTATTCACCCGTTCTCAGGAATAGGTATGATATGTTCACTTTAGCAGCGATAAATCTGGAGATATAGCCTGGAATCATGAGCCCATAAAGAGGCGGAGCTTCCACGGAGAAGAGAGACAGAATAAATTCAGATGCAGTGTCCCTTTGACCATAAGAGACTCAATAAAATAGAAGATAGCGTCTTCTCCTTCTCTCTCCGGTCTCAAAGGCTCGACGCTGGCCCGTGAGTCGCCAGCCGCTCCCTCTTATTTCCCTTTATCTGTCTCGGGCCAGAGCCACGCCCGGGACAAGGGCGCGTTTTCCTTGACTTCATTTCGTGCTGTTTTCTGTTTCTGGCGGCTCGCCCGTTCCTCTTTCCACACACACACACACACACACACACACACACAGTACATTCTCCTCTCTCTCTCTCTCTCTCTCTCTCTCTCTCTCTCTCTCTCTCTCTCTCTCTCTCTCTCTCTCTCTCTCTCTTACACACACACACACACACAAACACACACACACACACACACACACACACACACACACACACACACACACACACACACACACACACACACACACACACAATGACTACATAAACAAGACAAGTAAGCACATTATCTTGTAAATACTGAAAAAGAATAGCAAGTAGAATAAAGTTTGGAAAAAAAAAGCCAAGATACCAGAGCAGAAAGAGCGGCAGTTTTCCCCTCAGCGAGACCTTTTTGTTTTCTATTTTTCCCTCTCCCTTTATTACGCCGTTATTTATTTTCTACCATTCTGCTTGCACACCTAATGAAGAATAACTTTAAATAACATTCACATCCTCTCTCTCTCTCTCTCTCTCTCTCTCTCTCTCTCTCTCTCTCTCTCTCTCTCTCTCTCTCTCGTTTTCCTCATTCTTCCGAGCACGTTTCTTCTACTTACATACTAATACCTATCCAATTTCATCACTCTCTTTACCTTCCACTGTCTTTCTCCTTCCACAACCACCCTTCCCACTATTCCACCCCCCCCCTCTCTCTCTCTCTCTCTCTCTCTCTCTCTCTCTCTCTCTCTCTCTCTCTCTCTCTCTCTCTCTCTCTCTCTCTCTCTCTCTCTCTCGCTCTAGTGTTTCCTCCCTCCCTCCTCACCTTGTCTCTGATTTATGCTAATGGACTTAACTCAATTCATTTTTCCCTCGCTTCCCAAGGTATGGGAGAACGTAACAGCCTTGTTCTTGCCTCGCGTGACACTTTGATATATTACACACACACACACACACACACACACACATACACAGAGACAGAGAGAGAGAGAGAGAGAGAGAGAGAGAGAGAGAGAGAGAGAGAGAGAGAGAGAGAGGCAGCTCAAGTATATCTATTCACCACAGACAAACACACCGCCGAGCTGCGAAGAAACCACAAACACTTACATAGTTGGGTATATTCTCGCGCTAGCACACACACACACATACACACACACACACACACACACACACACACACACACACACACACACACACACACAAGAATGAATGTACTCGTAAACCCATGAAGGAAAAAAAAAAGTCCCCCGATTTTTTAATGTTCTCAGGGCTAAATAAATTCCTGATTGCATAACTCCTCATTGAAAACGGATTATAAAAAGGGCGGAGAAGTGCAAAGTATGTGGTCCGTCACTGGTGTGTGTGTGTGGGTGTGTGTGTGTGTGTGGGTGTGTGTGTGTGTGGGTGTGTGTGTGTGAATTTTTTTCTCCCGCGCTGGCCTGAATACATCTGTGCTAAGTGGACGTTTCCCTTCACTCACAATGGTTACACGAGAATGGGAAAAATATGCCCTTTCTGGGGAACATCAAGATTAATACGTTTTCTTTACATATGTAATTCTTTATTTACTATTTTTGTACTGCGTGACCTTTTCTCGTTTACTACTGTGTGTGTGTGTGTGTGTGTGTGTATGAGCGCGTGCGGGATGACCTCGCCATTGAGCGTCTCGTCACCATCATCTTACGCACCTTTGTTGTTTGGGCGAGATGTTCTTCCCAACAAGGGTGAAAGAGGGAGAGTGAGATTCCCGCACCTGCCGCTCCGGAGCCCCGCGCGGCTCACCAGCACCAGGTGTTACAAGGCAGAATTTACCGCAGGCCAGGTCTTATTATTCCGCTCTGAGCAGCTTGAGTCTCAAACCTGACCTTCCTACCAGCCGCAAGTCCCGCCCGGCCCACCTCCGGCTAGCCTCACTGCTCGCACCGTCCACCTCTCCCCCCCCCATCCTTCCCTGCCCCTCGCCAACCACTCCCCCTCCGTAAAGCTTCCCAACCCCTCATTCTCTCCATCCCACGTACACCTGCCCCTGTCCTCACACCACTCATCTCTGTTCATCCTGCTTCGTTCTCTGAGCTTCCCCCGTCTCCCTCAGCCAGCCTCACCCCCACACCCTTACCTGTGGAAACTCAGCCACCCTCCCCGCTTCACTCCTGCCCGCTCTTCACCACTCACCCCACGCCTGCACAAACTCTCCCCTCCCACGCCCTTCCCTTGTCCATATTCTCCCTCATTTCCCAATCACGCACCTCACACACACCTCACTCATTCTCCATCACCCTCACCCCACTCGGGAATGCCTCTCATCTCTCCCCACATTCTCTCACCCCGCATGTGGCTACTCCGCCTTACCCAGCCAGGCCTTATCCACCTTTACTGCCAGGCCACCCTTGCCCGCCCTCCCTCCTCTCCTTTCCTATCGCCAGCCACCCTCGGCCCTTCACCCTCTCAGACCTGCTCGAGGCCAGGACCAGCAGCACAGATCATTCCTCAAGTGGCCTCCAGAGGTAGTGGCGCTGACCTCTCGTTAGACCAAGGACACCGAAGTCACTTATACCTCCTGGCCTCTAGAATATAACCTCCGGCTGCTGCTCCTGCTCCTGCTGCTGCAGAAGGGATATTCGCTTTCTGCGTTTCTCTGGTGTGTGTGTGTGTGTGTGTGTGTGTGTGTGTGTGTGTGTGTGTGTGTGTGTGTGTGTGTGTGTGTGTGTGTGTGTGTGTGTGTGTGTGTGTGTGTGTGTGTGTGTGTGTGTGTGTGTTCTTACTTTTCTTCTCCCTACCGTCCCGTTTCCTGCATCCCACTATTTCGCTCCGCCCTTTATTTTTCTGTTACACTTTTCTTCCCATCCTTTTTTGCATTTATTCCTGTCACATTTTTCCTTTCCTCCTCTGCCTTAGTGCTTATCTCTCCCCACTTTCCTCTCGTTTTCTTTGCTACATTTCTCCTTACCTTTCCCTCCCCCTCCGTTCCTCTCTGCCCGCATCACCAAACTCCCATTTCCTACAGCCACCTTCTCTATCTCCCTCCCTGCTTCCCTCCCTCACTATCCGGAGCTCGTAACACCCTCACTCTCTTGCTCAGTCGTGGAGATAACAGCTACTTCAGCTTCAAAGTCCATTTTTTGTCTCTCGCTTGGCGCCTTTATCTATATCTCTCCCGTTTAGTGCTTCTTTCTTTTTTTTGTGTGTTTCTCTCCCTCTTTTTACTGTTTCGCCGTTTCGCCAGCCTCTGACTCTTAATCTCCACTGCTTTGTTCTCCAACGTGTCTGCCTGTGTGTTTGTTCGTGTGTTCGTGTCCGTGTCCGTGTGTGTGTGCGTGTCTCTCTCTCTGCCTCTCTCTCTCTCTCTCTCTCTCTCTCTCTCTCTCTCTCTCTCTCTCTCTCTCTCTCTCTCTCTCTCTCTCTCTCTCGACTTCAACTTCAACCTTTAAGCAAAGAAAAAAAGAAAAACTCGGAGGGAAGCCCCGCCTCCAATGACTGTTTCACATGCCCCACACTCCTCCCTGCTTCGGGGGACTCTGCTTTAACGCATAACGCAAAGAGGAGTGCAATTCATTTTCTCCTGAGGATAAGCCAAATCTTCTGCTTCATTTAGAAAGGCGATGTGGAAGACGGGACTTGACTTTTGTTATGATTTGGTAAGACAGTGATATACTTTTAGGGCCATAATGGAGAGGAGAGAAATTCACTTCATTTTCTTCACACATTCATCTTCTTACACTAGTGACTGTCGGACAATTTCACATTTCATCTCACGTCTGACTCCTTATATGTATAATACCAGATCGCTATTTCTCTCCCTAATATTTCACGCCGTGTCAGTATAGCATTTTTATTTACCTCTTGCCGCCAGTCCCCAGCATTACTTATACTTATCACAGACTTCTGCATCACCCGCCTCTTCACTGAATCTCAGCCCACCATCTATGCCCTTCTCGCGACCTCATTCCTCTCCCACCACCTCCTCTTCTTCTTCCTCCTCCTCCTCTCCCTCCTGTCCGTCACTCAACACCTGCGTTTACCCTTCCCCCTTCCGTCCCCCCTCCTGCCACTTCCTCAAACAGCGCGGTCCAGGAATTAATAACAATATCAGTGGGATAATATCACGATATTGCAATGATACCTTCTAAACAAGGGTGACATTACGAGGAAGGGAGGGCCCAGTGCCGATTAAGGTCTGATTAGGTCTGTAGCTTCAAGAGAGAAGGGGAGGGAGGCGGGGAGGGAAGAGGATTGGTCTTGAAACAGACAGGTGGGAGAACGCTAATACACTGGCTTCGGCTTACCCGCCCCATCCTTCAGGTATCCATTCATTAGTGTTGTTTGAGAGAGAGAGAGAGAGAGAGAGAGAGAGAGAGAGAGAGAGAGAGAGAGAGAGAGAGAGAGAGAGAGAGAGAGAGAGAGAGAGAGAGAGAGAGAGAGAGAGAGAGAGAGAGAGAGAGAGAGGAGAGAGAGAGAGAGAGGAGAGAGAAGAGAGAGAGGAGAGAGAGAGAGGAAGAGAGAGAGAAAGCCACAAACAGAGACAAGCAGGTACAAACACAAAAAAACAGAGATAAGTAGACAGCCACAAACAGACAGACAGAGGCAGACACAGATATCAGGTCCAGATAAACAGAGACTGGGGTAGACAGCCGCAAACAGACAGACAGACAGACAGACAGACGAGGAAGAGAGAGAGAGAGATGCAAGGGTTCACTCTTATGGAATTACTTTGCATATTAAAAATAGATAATTAAATGTGAAAGGCTCAAGGGAATATAGGTTGCCAGCGTTATCAAAGGAAAGCCTAACTACCATCTTGC
>NC_087174.1:2347500-2390000 GCF_035594125.1 Scylla paramamosain
GCACTTTCCTGGAGATGACCGCACACACCTGATCCTATCTTACCACGTGCGGGAGAGGCGAGGCACACAGGGAGGCCGCGCCAGGGGGACAGCAACAAGCGATACGCAGAATATGTAAGGTTTAGACTGCTCACTGTTATCCTTTTCGTAAGGGAAGTTAGTATTCATTTCATAACGAGAACTATTAAATCCACGAGGAGTGATTTGTTGTTACTGAGCGGACAAATCATTCGTAAATCCTTCGCATGTTCATGTGTAATATTCCTGAACACCCAAGGCAGTGATATAATGGCATACAAAAAAAAAAGAATCGAGTCTTCCTTTCCTCTCCTGAAGCTCGCAGCCCTCCCACCTTCCTGCCTTACAAGTGAGACCAATATATTAGCACATCCCTCCCTCTCCATTCCCCTCCTGTAATTCCTTCCACCCTTCTGCTTCTCTCCTTTCCTTCTCCTACTTAAATTGTTCCGCCTCCTCTCCCTCACTGGCGCCCGCGTCCCGATTTCATTCATCTCTACTCGAGTAGTGATCAGTTTCATTTTCCTATTCCGAGCATTGAGCCAGTGGCTAATTCCCCACGGAACAGGGAGCCAGCCACATAATTAGTATAGATGTGCTCTCTCTCTCTCTCTCTCTCTCTCTCTCTCTCTCTCTCTCTCTCTCTCTCTCTCTCTCTCTCTCTCTCTCTCTCTCTCATATATCACAACTCCCTTTAATAATTCTCTTAATATCAGTCATTTGGATCACCCCCACGAATCCAATTTATTCATCGTCCTTCGGTGTATTTTTCCTATCATCCTTTAACTCAATTTGTCTCCAGCCCGATTTAAATGCCACCTCTTGCCCTTTCTTCCCCTTCCCGCTCTTTCTAAAGAGGGGAAGGTTAAGATGACAGGCAACAGGTGTACTGCACTAAGACAGGAAAACAACACAAGAACTGTCGCTTATACTCGTACAGCGTTCTGACAGCATTGTATCTAAGAAAATGAATTGTAACCATGCACTTTCCTCACCCGAAGCAAAGGATATACACGTAAAAAAAAAAAAAAGTTCGAAAGTTGTTGAAAGTTCTAAACATTTAACTTGAATAAGAGGCAAAAAAAAAAACATAACTTTCTATTGATAATTCATGATGATACGTTGTCTAGACACTCCATTAAGATTGAAAGAACCCTCAGTGTTACATACTCTGAAAACACTGCAGTTTCTATCACCGAAAAATCATAAAAGTAAAGGGAAAAATTGAATACAAGGTATAATATTAAATTCTCGATGCTATCTTCCTAAACCTATAAATTCTTAAATACTCACAAATGCAGAGTTGTGTAATCTTGAGAGAGAGAGAGAGAGAGAGAGAGAGAGAGAGAGAGAGAGAGAGAGAGGAGAGAGAGAGAGAGAGAGGAGAGAGAGAAGGAGAGGAGAGAGAGAGAGAGAGAGAGAGAGAGAGAGAGAGAGAGAGAGAGAGAGAGAGAGAGGTGGGACAATAATTGAGACTTAAAGAAATGTGAGGTCGACATTTTTGGGGAGGAAGATGAGGTGCGGAATGGTTGATTACGAGAAGAGAGAGAGAGAGAGAGGAGAGAGAGAGAGAGAGAGGAGAGAAGAGAGAGAGAGAGAGAGAGAGAGAGAGAGAGAGAGAGAGAGAGAGAGAGAGAGAGAGAGAGAGAGAGAGAGAGAGAGAGAGAGAGACAGGCGCAGCAATTTGTGGATGAGGAAGGAGGAATGAGGAGGCATGACGGGACTGTGAAGTGAACAAGGATGATGGAGAGAGAGAGAGAGAGAGAGAGAGAGAGAGAGAGAGAGAGAGAGAGAGGAGAGAGAGAGAGAGAGAGAGAGAGGAGAAGAGAGAGAGAGAGAGAGAGAGAGAGAGAGAGAGAGAGAGAGAGAGAGAGAGAGAGAGATAATAAGAGAAACGCTGAGAGACGAACAGAGGAACAGGGAAGCAAGAGGCAGCAACAGCAATTATGGGCCCGAATTGCAGCCTCTTGCGTTACGCCAACAAGGGCGTTTGGGTTGCTGATATTGGCGATGATGGCGGTGATGACAGAACTCCACACCCTCCCCCCCATTGCAACATAAAGTAAAGGACGATGACTCCATTTTCTACATTGGTGAAGGTGGTGATGGTGGTAATAGTAGTGATGGTGGTGGTGGGGTCCGGTAGCCTCGATCAGTCCTGCAGTGGAATGCTGGGAAAGCTACGGTCAGTCCCACCTACGTTATAATTAATCGAGGGCAGAGTTGTTTTCCAGGCCACTTCATTGTTCATTCCAAATACGTCACGCCTGTATCAATGTTTACGTGCGTCATGCCTGTCCCTCTTAGTACTAGTAATGGTGGTGGGTTAGGTATAGGTTTGGTTTGTTTAGTTTGGTTAGGTTAGCTAGGTCATGTCTGTCTGTCTACTAGAAGTGATGATCGCGGTAGTGGTGGTAGCAGTAGTCGTAATAATAATAATAGTATTAATAATAATAATAATAATAATAATAATAATAATAATAATAATAATAATAATAATAATAATAATAATAATAATAATAATAACAAAACACCAAACGAAGGCTCACAGAATAAAGGACATTGATTTAAAATGAATTATTAATAGAGGAAATACATATTGACGTCCGTGCTTATGCTTACACCATCTCCCCTCCTGCCGGCACTGTCCCTCCCTATTACCACCTCATTGCCGCCGCCCATCACCGCTCTCACCACTTCCACCACCTCGCTCATTACACCACCATCACCCCTGCCGCCACTGCTGCTACCGTCATCTCACACACCCACGCCTCAAATGACCACCACCACCACCACTACTGCTGCACAATTCCCTATTACATCAGCCCTCGTATTCCTGAGAGTCACGAAACTAGTATACTTTTAACTATCCATCTTCCTTCTTTGTCTTTAGCTTTTTTATATAACCCAGAGTATGAACATTCAGACAGCTTTCTCCCTGTTCCTGTTCCTTCCTTAGTTTTCTTCCCACCAGTATGTCTACCTTTCTTTCTTTCTCCCAGCTCCCCTCAATCTTGGGGCTGGAAATAGTTATGGAACTTAAATTATCTCAGACCCGACCTTTACATCCCGGTCCATTCCCTTCTTCTTCCCTTCCTTCCCTCCTGTCCCCTCATTCAGTCTTCACACGCCCTTACTCGCCCCCACCACTTGCCCACTCCCCTTCCAGCCTGACCATCCAGCCTCTTTCCTCCTCCTCCTCCTCTTCTCCGTCCCTTCTAAATGTCAACCTTGTCTTAAGATACCCCGTTCCAACCATCTCCTTTCCCTCTCGCAAACACACACACACACACACACATACACACACACACAAGCGGGTAATATTCGGAAATAATGTGACCGAAACAATTGTGTGTTCAAATATATAAACAGTTAATAAAAAGATATAAGCGTGTCGAAATGCCTCCAGGAAATCGGATATTTTTTCCCATAAGGTCGCCAAAGTGAACTTAATTTCATTAATTTCTCTGTGCGTTTTCCTTTCAAATAGAATAAATTTCAACTCGGAACGTGCATGAGAGAGAGAGAGAGAGAGAGAGAGAGAGAGAGAGAGAGAGAGAAGAGGAGAGAGAGAGGAGAGAGAGAGAGAGGAGAGAGAGAGAGAGAGAGAGAGAGAGAGACGAGCCAAATGTACGAGCCCTCACCTGACACGGCCTGACGATGACCCAAACTACCGCCTGGAGTCTCAGGGAACGGGTCCATGGTCCTCTCCCCCACAACGTCTTTATAAGGACAAACTCCCTCATTACTTAGCGGCTGAACCCAAAACCTATAATCAGGTTGTGGCACAAAACTCTCCTCTAGACAATCCACGGCGTCGCGGGCTGTACTTGCTTTGTGATTAGATATGTTACGGTTTCCCAGGAAGGTGATGGTATCTAGCAATGAGGGACTGGTGCACATGCCACGCCCGTTCCGAGTCCTATCACTTTTTCATGGCCGAACTGCTTGAAAATTACCCGCAAATCATAAAATCAATATTCCTTGCTATTTTGTACTATGTTCCGTGTTGCCTGAAGGAAACAAATGGCGGAATTGTGCGTTTACTAAAAGCACTGCTCGCTATTCTTTAAACTTTATCTGATTTTACCAGTCCTTTTCTTCGAGTTCATATCTTCATGGAAGTTACAATTAACAACGGCGATAAAAACAAGCAACATTATATAGTGTACATGAGAATGATAATAACCCGGATAGGAGTTGCGGAACCTTTGTGATTTTAGTCCTTTCTACCTCACTCCTCCTCCCTCGAGCCCCAGACACACACACACACACACACACACACACACACACACACACACACACACACACACACACACACACACACACACACACATTAAGACGACGTTCCTGTCTGCAAACGTGTTCCAGTCGACTATTAAGCAGCACTATCACCTCGCTTCTTCTGCCTTGTCCTGCCTGGCGCGTTGCTTAATTAGGCATACCCAAAGGCATTCGCCAAAGCGGTGTTTTAAAATGCTCCATGGTCTCACTACTTACACAGCGCCACTCTTTGCTCTAATTTCAGTGAAGCAAGGCGCGCTTTGCTCCCTTTCCACACTTGCCAAAGGGTTGTGGCGGCCGCGGGCTTTGAGTGACGGTGCAACTCTAATAAGAATGATATCTAGAGAGAGAGAGAGAGAGAGAGAGAGAGAGAGAGAGAGAGAGAGAGAGAGAGAGAGAGAGAGAGAGAGAGAGAGAGAGAGAGAGAGAGAGAGAGAGAGAGAGAGAGAGAGAGAGAGAGAGAGAGAGAAAGGGTGTGGGGGTGAAGGGAGCCTATCCTGATGATTTTAGTAAAGGCAACAAAAGAATTCTGACTCAGCACAAATAAAGAGACTGTTGACTTTCCTCGTTTGAAAACAGAACTTATTATCATATGGAAGATAAGACTCCCAGACGCATAATTTATACATGAAAATGTGAAGCAATATTTTTTTCTTTTAATATTAAACAATTCTGACTCATGGGGTGCTCTTAATACACATCCTGCAGTATAAACACGTACACTCGCACACGCACACACACACACACACACACACACACACACACACACACACACACACACACATACACACACACACATACACACCATACGCGAAAGAGTTTTCAGCTTCAATTTCTCTATCTACAAAGATCAGAGAGAGAGAGAGAGAGAGAGAGAGAGAGAGAGAGAGAGAGAGAGAGAGAGAGAGAGAGAGAGAGAGAGAGAGAGAGAGAGAGAGAGAGAGAGAGAGAGAGAGAGAGAGAGAGAGAGAGAGAGAGAGAGAGAGAGCGGCAACAACAAACAGACAGATAGAAAGAAGCAGACAGACAAACAGAAAAACAGAGATGGTCAAACAGACATAGAAAGGGAAATACTTAACACAAAAATTAATAGAAACGCAAAGAATGGGAGAACGAGAACGCGAAGAAAAATACGAATGAATGCACAGTAAAAAAAAAATTCAGCGAGGACCACAACTCAATCTTACAAACTGGCAGGGAAAAGAAGTGGCTTGACGCAAAATATTCCACCAAGTATACAGCAGATGTAGCCGCCGCCTTCCTAATTAAGCACATTTTTTGAGGCTCGGTCGGGACAGCAGGCGGCTCCTTCCCAGGGAAACTAACCGCATCCTACTTATTATTCAGCCCTGTCTGTATGGGCGTGTTGCTATTTTTTCAAGGGCATGTTTCCGTGTGTTTATGTGTGCGTGTGTCTGCGTGGAGGTCGGGGGAATTGTGTGCATGAGTTGGGGTTATTTGTGTGAGTGGGTGTGGGTGTGCGTGTGTGTATGTGCGTGTGTAACGATATGTTTGTGTCTGCCTGTTTGTCTGTTTGTCTGTATTTATGTTTTTATGTAGATTTGTTGTAAATATTGATGGAATATTACAATATATCCAGGTAGGTGGGTAACGAGTATCAAGCCGCTTTTATATTTAATGAAAACACCCACACACACACACATACACACACACACACACACACACACACACACACACACACACACACACACACACACACACACACACACACACACACACACGCACCTAACCCTAAAGTCTCCAAAAAAAAACACTATTTCCACATCTTCCCCAAAACAAAACCCAATTATTTTTATCCAATACTTTAAGAACCCAAAAAAAGAATAAGAAAAATTAAGGAAAGAAGACAAAAAAAAAAAAAACACATAATATATATACCCAGGAAACTGTAAACCCAAGATAGTATTACAACCTAAGCCAATTCAGTTCAAGTATGGAAAGACGTAGTACAAAATAATAGTTACACACTAAATTGATGCATCAGGAAAACGTGCGTGTATATCAAAGAGGGGAGATATACTACAAACAAATACATAACGCTGACGTAGATAAAAGTGCAGAAATATAAAGGGGGTGAGGACCAGCAGCAGCAAACACCAGACAGGGCGCGGAGCATGATGGGTGGGGGAGGCGGAATGGGGCTGCAGGGAGTCGCGTAAAGAAATAATAAAAAAAAAAAAAAAAAGTAAAAAGAACAGTTGGCGGAAGGAGGAAAGGCAAGGTATAAAGAAAAAGGAAAAGAGGAAGGAGGGAGAGAAGAGGAACGGGAGACATAAAAAAGGAGGTGAGCTTGGGAGAGAGAGAGAGAGAGAGAGAGAGAGAGAGAGAGAGAGAAAAGAGTGTGGAGGGTTCGTGCAGGAGAGAAAGAGAGAGGAAGAGAGAAAGGGCGAGAGAGAGAGAGAGAGAGAGAGAGAGAGGGAAAGTACAGAGGAACGGAAAGGCAACATGAATAAATATACAGATAATAACGAAGGGGGAAGCTGAATCTCTGGAATATTAAGAGGGAGGGAGAAATGAAGACAAGCAGAAGACAAGGCGCGGAGGAGACAGAGAGACAGAGAGACAGAGACACAGAGAGACAAACACACACATAAACAGTGGAAAAGAACTCACGAACAGAAGATGAAAGCAGTGTAATGGAAGCACAAAGAAAGGAGAAAAACACATTAGAGGAAAAGTGTAAGCGCGGGGCAAGAAAACCGCAAAAAGAAAGCTATGAAGAGCACCAGAAAAAAAATGAAGATTATAGTGGGGACAGTAAAACATTTGAACACGGAGACATTAATACACCGAGACAGACACAGACAGAGACAGAGAGAGAGAGAGAGAGAGAGAGAGAGAGAGAGAGAGAGAGAGAGAGAGAGAGAGAGAGAGAGAGAGAGAGAGAGAGAGAGACTCAGACACCGAACGCACGCAAGGGGAGAGAAGAGCGTGCAAGTAAAACACGAGAGGAGGAGGAGGAGAAGGCGGCTAAACAGGACAAGGTGAGGGAGACAGAACCCAACAGACTGTCATGCAGGCGTAGCTACGTGCTGGAGAACGTTCGAAATGTACCTTATTACTGGCTGGTAACGGAGAACACTTCGTCTCCATTAGGACTTTGTCGACCTGTGGGAGAATCAATAATGTAGAAGAGGGTTATGTGTATGTATGTGTGTCTGCGTGTGCTGTGAGTGAAGGAGGGAAGGGGGTGACGCTGGCAGGGTTGGAAGGTGCGTGGGAGGCGGGAGGGAGGGGGGAGTGCATGAGTATGTCGTGCTTGTGTTTCTGTGGCGGTGCTGGAGAGAAAAATACAGGTACCTTTATGCACTTGTTTGTTCAGGACGAATATATGAATCTTACTTATAGGATGTGATTGTTTACGTCTCGGGAAGTTTTTATGGTTCACGTGTGTAGATGTTTGCAAGAGAGAGAGAGAGAGAGAGAGAGAGAGAGAGAGAGAGAGAGAGAGAGAGAGAGAGAGAGAGAGAGAGAGAGAGAGAGAGAGAGAGAGAGAGAAATGATGACGTCTACATACTTCAAAACAGTCTGTGCATTTTTAATGTTGTCAATATCCTTCAGAAGAGAAGCTAATGAAGTTAGGAGGAGAGAGAGAGAGAGAGAGAGAGAGAGAGAGAGAGAGAGAGAGAGAGAGAGAGAGAGAGAGAGAGAGAGAGAGAGAGAGAGAGAGAGAGAGAGAGAGAGAATATCGACGTCATGCCACCTGAACTCTCCTTGCATACTTCATCGTGTCAATAGCTGTTATGTTTCTGGCCAAGCAAGGAACTACACATTAGCTTCATCTAGTAATGTCCTATCCTCCCCCTCTTTCTCCCCTTCCTCCTCCTCCTCCTCCTCCTCCTCTTCCCCTTCCTACTACTACTCCTCTTCTGTTAATGCATCAATGAAGACAAAACTCTACGCAAGATCCAATTACGTTTTTGCATCATAAACATTGTGATTTTAAGAGCGAAGACTTCACCGTCATATTTGCAGTTTTGAGAATGCCTTTGAAGTTTGTGATGTCCTCAGAAATTCCGTTTAGGCGTGGCTGAGCCTGCCGTGTTACGGTGCGGAAGGAGACCCTATATTGGGCGTCTTTGATGTGTCTGTGTTGATCGTGAGGTAGAGAGACGAAAGGAAGACCGCGATAGGTAAATTTGTGGCTAAAAGAAGATTGTGTACCGGAGGAGAAACTTTGGGTTAGTGTGTGTGTGTGTGTGTGTGTGTGTGTGTGTGTGTGTGTGTGTGTGTGTGTGTGTGTGTGTGTGTGTGTGTGTGTGTGTGTGTGTGTGTGTGTGTGTGTGTGTGTGTGTGTGTGTGTGTGAATCAAGAAACACTCCCTATGCATCAACAACCACGGACAGCAGATTATACAGTGCGGTCTTGTTCAAATCGTGTATCATTATTATTTATTTTTTATTTTATTGATTGATTGATTGACTGATTTTTTTTTTTTTTGCTCTAATGATACACAAACAAATACTTGAAGCAGAAACGAACGTACCGTCATGGTCAGGAATCATGTAACACGCACGTTCACTAATGGAGTGTTTAGCGTTTTCCATCAATCTTACGTTCTCTTGAGTAGTGGCAACCTCCTTAAGAAGCCAGATAATTGATAGACTGACAGCGAATCAGAGGACGTAAAATCAAGTAGAAAACAAACTTAACTAAATTGCTCATCCATCTCAGCTTTTCCCCTCCTATTTATTTTTTTCTCCCTTTTTTTACGTAGAAAGAGAACGTCATTGTGAGTGGGAGACTGTTCTTTATTTCATTTTATTCTATTCTATTCGATTCTACTTATCTATTTTCCCCTAGGCTGATCTCTCTAACACGTAAGAAAAAAAACAGCAACTATGGAAATGGGTACGAATATAGCTCGACTTCTGGCAACGATTATACCAGAGATCAGAAAAGTTATTAAAGAGGAGTGACTTATGAGGTAGGGGTGATATTCCCAGCCTTCAATATCTAACGTCCCATCATCCTCCGCTCAGACGCACACCTCAAGGCCGCGACCAAATCCCCAAACATGAGCTCCGCCTCCCTTGCCTCAGACTTCCTTCCCCAATAAGTTAAAAGCAGCGTCTGGCCGACCTTTGCCTACCTTTCCCTCCCCAGTCTGATGTATGGTGTGCGTTCCATGACCATTTTTATATCCACATGTATTGGCAAGAGTACGTGCTCAAGGCTTGCTAGTTAAAGGAATCTATGTATCTGTCAGTGACGTTTCGTGTGTAACTGTAATGCTCCTTATGTTGTATCCAGTGACAGAGAGAGAGAGAGAGAGAGACCTACAGGCAGACAGACAGCACAACAAATACATAGACAGGGAAAGATACGCCATATGGGGAAAACGAATGAGTGCGTGTCTGGTTATGACAGGGAAAGTAGTCAGGATAAAAAGACAGATGAGGAAGAGGGTGTGAGGTGTGATGAAAATCCGCCAGCTCGAGGGAGTGGCGAGTGAGGCGTGCACGAGGGCTCAGGGAAAAAAGAAAATTGAATGGCGAGCTGTATGCAAAGGACTCACCGCTCTTGTGTGGCTACTTCTGAATGGTGGTGGCGTGTCTGGGTGTGTACTAAGAGACGGTAAAGAATTAATTGTATACAAAGCACTTCTACTTGTACTGCTGAGACGAGGACCACAACGACGACGAGGATGAATGAGGAAAGAAAGAAACAAAGAAAGAAAGAAAGAAAGAATCATGGTAGAAGAGAGGGAGGAAGAAAGGAAGCGGAGGAAGAGGAAGCCTAGGAGGAGGAGGCGGAGGAAGAAGCCTAGTAGGAGGAGGAGGAGGAGGACAGATAGAGAAAGGAGAAAAAATTAGAAAAATGATGATGATGATGATGATGATGATGATGATGATGATGATGATGATGAAAATGAAGATGAAGAAGGAGAAAAACAGTTTATTTTTCTTTTATGTTTGTCTTTCTTCACTGCTAATAAAATGAGGTATTTGTTGTGAGAATTAATTAAATGAGGCGCACTTTCCCTTCCAGAAATACTCTCACTCCACACAGCATTCCCTGATGCACGTCACTCCCCTCCCTGACACGTGGCCTTTTCTTGCCTTTCCTCCCTGACACTCCCACCTTTCCCACCTGCTTTCCCCTTGCACACACACACACACACACACACACACACACACACACACACACACACACACACGAGCGCGGACGTTCCCCTCCGGACGACACCCACCTCCCCCACTGCCACCCACACATTTGCTATACTTGACTTGCAATATTCTGTTTCATATTCCAGATTCATTTAGCAAGCAGGTAAATAGGCATGTTGAATAGCTGTACCTGGCGAAATGTTTGCTAGTCATCGGCAGAGCAATTCTTTACTCAGAGTTAACAAATGCGATTATCCACCAGTGATGGGTTGATTAACAAACGTGTTTCACTAGAAATTGAAATCCACGTAAGCCAATTGATTCAAACCTATTTGTCGTTTCTGAAACAGTGAAGATGAGAATGCTGATTTGTTGAGTCATGTGACGAGGCGTGGATTGGATGGGAAACCAATTCATTATAATAACAGTTCGCCTTCACCGCAACGCCTCTGTGTATACTCCGATATCATATTGCATTAAAGTATCGCCAGTATCAAGTAATGTGCACACAAAAGAACAAAGTGTTATATCAACAACAAGCTTTGTATTAACCTTGCAACAATGCCATTAGGCAAGAAGGAGGCGACCGGATGTGTGTGTATGTGAATAATTATAAAACCTCTGTATCATATTTTATCAGAGGATCACTAACGTCAAGTATTGTGCAGAGTACAAAGCGCTCAAAGAACAAAAGAATCTGTAACTAGCAGGTAAGGGGAGCAGCAGGGAAGGTGATTAGAAATGAACGTATGTGAATAATTCTACACCTCTATATCTCACCATATTGAATTACAAGTACCAACCACCTCAAGCAATGTAAGGGCAAGGATACACACTGCTGTACACACAAACAGGTCTATCTTCACCCTGCAGCAGTGTCAGTAGATACACACGAAGTTAGAACGGTGAGTAGAAATATACGTGTGAGTAATAATTGTTGTAAGTGTAAGTCAAGCAGACTCTCCCCATTACCGTGAGGGAAAATTAAGAAACACTGCTGCAGAACGGCTGATGACAATACCTCACGAATATCAGGTAATTGTGGCTTAATTAGAGCTGGCGGGACTAGAGTGAGGGACTACCTGGGCCCTCACCGCCTGGCAGGGAGGAAGGGAAAAGGAGTGGATGGAAGAGAAGCGCACGACGAGGCGAATAGATCAGCTTGTAACGAAGTGTGGAAAATATATATAAAGAAAAAAACAAATTGCGTATTTCCTGCCTGTCTGTGTTCTCAAATAGACACGCTAATTCGAATTTGAATATTTAATAGCTTTCCATTTTCATGTTGAGCTTTTTTCAAATTATATGGATCATCCTGCAAAAGCTACGGCAACAAATTATCAATGTTTTTATCATTTTTAATATAGAGAATATAAAGTGCAGGGAAGTGCAGAGACAGAGACATGTACAAATGGAGACAGAGGAGGGTGGAGGACAGACAGACACACGCAGACAGACACAGAGGCGGAGTAGTAATAATTGAATTATGCAAATGAGGTATTGGCTTAGAGCACCGCCCAGCCAGTGCCCGAGGAGTGGAATTCAGTGTTCTTAACGGACGCCCGTATTATACTATGTTCATGCAAGAGAGGAGGGAACAGGGAGTGCTAGAGGAGGAGTTAGGAGACACAGGCGATAAGGAGAGGGGTATTCAAGGTAAGGGGGAGATAAGACTCAAAGACAGCCTAGTAAATAGAAGGGACTCAAAAAAAGAGACGCTTGGAGGTGGAATTGCTGCAGCGGTCCCGTCACACAGCAGAATTATTATCTTCAGCTGGAAAAAGGGAAAACCAATGTGAGAAAGGAAATATTGTGGACATTTTTGGGACGAAATGACAATCTCACAGCAAGGAATGACACGAAAAGCTTTTTAACAAATTAAGCATCAAGAGAGAATGCGACACAAAGAAAGAAGGAAAGAAGATTATCAGATATCTCGTAAGTTATCCTGAGGCAAGATAAGTTTCCTTGGACGAAATTAGCTGAAGGCTTTTGGAGCAGCAAACAGCGTGGCTTAGGGGATGTCAAGTCTCAAGTTTCTTTTGTTATTCCTTTCTCGGCAACTTTAGTAAACGTATACAAATTTCGTAAAGCAAAGTCTTTCAATAATGTTTAATGATCATAAGGTGAAGAGTTTGTCATTCTGCATTCCGTGACACCCGGACTCTGAAGAAGCCGTGAAAAAAAATATGGTGCGATACGTCAAGGCTGATAGAGTGGCAGAGCGGAAACACAAAGGGTAAAGAGACTCAGCTTTTTTAGCCCTCAGGTTTATAGATATCCAGCGCTCGAAGGTAATTTATTATTCACGAGTCAAAGATGTTCTGGAAAACACAAGGTCAGTGTTATCTGCACGCAAACCAAGTCAATGTTGGCCTTCCACACCCATCTCCGAGGTGCGAGTCACTGTCAAGTTATGTACCCTAGCCAGTCTCGCCCATTCCCCCCAGTCCATCCCCACCGCTGTACCCAACTGGCCTCGTGCAGCCCACCATCACCCACTCCGCATTCAAGCAAGTCGGTCCCAGCACACCAACACGCCAGACGCTCCATCCAGTCCTGCCGTCCCTTTTTGCCACAGTGAAGCTCTGTGCGCCTCGCCGTGATCTACTCCGCACCTTGAGCCAGACTTCCCATCCCTTACTAATTTACACCCGAGCCGCGTCCAGCTCCACCTTCACCCCCTTTGTGTTATTGTATCCCAAGCAGCCCCACCCGCCTCATCACAACCCCTTCTTGAGCCCTAGCCAGCTCCGCCTAACCCACCCATGCCTATTTTGTTCCTAAACTTGCCCCTCCCAACTTACTTTGAGTTTAATACATTCCTGAAGGTAAGACCACATAGTATATGGAAGGGCGTAGCCATTAAGACAGAGAAACGCGCAACGAATGGAAATAAGAATGTTGTGGTGGACAAAGGAACACCTGAGAAAGGAGGTGAGAAGAACGCCAGGAGTGGAGTGCATCAGTAAGGTGGTGGTGAGAGAGAGGCCGAGATAATATGACGAGGCGGTAAGGAGAGAAGGTCATGTTAGAGCCGGGAGAGCACTGGTGGAGGGAACGGTATCAAGAGGAAGACAGAGAATAAGATGTAAGATGAGGTGGATGCAGAGAACGAGGGCAACAAGAGCGGCGAGGAGAATGTAATGGACAAACAGACGTGGAGACGTGTGGAAGGCACCAGACCCTGACGATGGGAATAACGGCGGTGAAAGAGGAAATAGAGGAATGAGAAAAAATATATAAAGATCAACAAGATGGAAAGAAAATATTAACAACTCCTACTCCTTCATTACCATTCATCCATCTACCCTCCCCTGCATTACCCTATCCAGCTCATCCCGACCCAACTTGGCCCCAGCAACACCTGCCCAGCAAGCCAATATCAGGCCCCCCCATCATAGTGTACCCAACACGCCTGCCCCGCCCCATCATTACTCTATATAAGGGGAGGCCAATGTTAACTTCTTTGTGGTGCACGAAGAAAAGATACCTAAGAATATCAGTCAAGGTAATATGATGCACCACTGAGGCAGTATTTCCCTCCGTCAGCCCGCAAGACAGTTGAAGAGTGAGCGGCGCGGTACGTTCTGCTAGCGCTGCTTCAAGGCCATCAGAGTTTATGGCGTTGAAAAGACTTTAACACGAGACTTGACCCAAGAACTCCCGCCACGTCCGTACACGCCGGGAGGGTTAATGGTCGTGCTCTCAGAACAGCGGCGTTACGGCCCACTTCCTTCGTTCTGTCTCCTTCCCGTGAGCCGCCGCAGAGGAAGGACACGCAGCTTTATACAATAGCCTTGGGTTTCATTCGGCACGGAGCACGGTCCTCCTTCTCACATTTGCCTGTGTCGCAGCTGCCCGCCTGCGCTGAACAATTTGTGCTATATCAATGCGTCAGCACCGCCGCGCGTGTTCGTCACGGAACATTTGGTTCATATATCTATTTCAAGGTTTATTAACACTTGCACTGCAGATCAATAGGAATTCTGGCTCTATTTTTCTTTGCCTGGTCTGCGTTATGCTGCCAGTTTTGACAGACTGTATGTCGTGCGAGGATAACTGCACTTTAATGTTAACGGTGTGCTTTACTACTTCCGGGATAACTCGTCATGCTCGCGTCCCCCTGAGGACCCACACTCGCTATGTTTCAGCCTGAGGAGACCACCGCAGGAATAGTGTTTGTCACCTTTCACAGCACATTACCCTGGGAGAGAGAGAGAGAGAGAGAGAGAGAGAGAGAGAGAGAGAGAGAGAGAGAGAGTGTGTGTGTGTGTGTGTGTGTGTGTGTGTGTGTGTGTGTGTGTGTGTGTGTGTGTGTGTGTGTGTGTGTGTGTGTGTGTGTGTGTGTGTGTGTGTGTGTGTGTGTGTGTGTGTGTGTGTGTGTGTGTGTGTTACTTCCCTGAACTAAATCATAATACGTGAGGTGAAATTCACTCTTTTTTCCCTGTGGACGTCTTTTCCGTAATCTGATAGGCTTTAGAAGTTCACACACTTAGCATCATGTGTCGCGGCTCAGAGTCCCGCCAGCCTCCTCTCCCTGCCTCCTCGTAATGGAGAATGTGCCTCAGCCAGCCGTCAGTCACCCAGCCATCCTCGGACGCTTAAAGCCCCGTCGGTGAACCAAGTGGCCATGTATTTTACGCAGCCAGCCAACCGGCGCACCAGTAGTTTTACGAGAGGGTGGCAGTGGCCCCGTAAAGATGGTATACTGCTGTAAGTCATCCGAGCTGCGCTGAGCAAAAATAAACAGCAGGTACATATCCTGGGGCGTCCGCTGTGTGCCCGCCTCCGATGTTCCTTTTTATCTTACCGCAGTCCTGACGGGTCTCCTGTACTCTTCACTTATTCCGACTCCTTGGTGATCTCTTCTAATTTTGAAAGCTGCCGGGCTGTACTTAGCTTTACAGTGACCTTTAGATGACCAGTACTCGTGACACGGTGACATATTGAAGACGACGGAATAATTTAACTCTATTCATCAAATCAGAAGACGAAATGAGATGAAATGTGCTAGGCGTATCTTCCAACTTACAAAATCTATCGAACTTTTGGCTCGTTATACATTGATTTCCAGTAAAACCGGCAATAAAAGCAGCTATGCAATACAAAAACATTCCAAAGACAACGCCAATGAATTACTGACTCGCATTATCGTTTCATCACAAGCCACACATGCTGCTGTGTTCGGCAGTCAGGCGGCAATACCACCAAGACAGGCGGCAGGGAAGACAAGAATTTAATGATGCATAGACATGTTTTCTCCTTCTCCCTCCTTTTTGTTGTCCTCTGGCGTCTGTTCTGGGTGAATGGAGCGCAGTAAGGATGTTGTGTGCCGATTTTCCCCAGTACAACTCGACTCTGTGAAGTGGTTTTCCTGTTTTTGATCCTGCGTTGTGGCTCCTGCAGACTGGAATCCTTTGCTGCCTGGCGTGGAGTGAAGTGAAGAGAGTGTGAGGAATGAACACGTATTTACTTCTGCCCATCGCCTTCTACTTTTGTCTGGTTCAATTAATTTTGTCTTATCTTTTTATTCTTGTCACCGTCTCATTTATACCTCCATTTT
This sequence comes from Scylla paramamosain, assembly GCF_035594125.1. Lineage (NCBI taxonomy): Eukaryota > Metazoa > Arthropoda > Malacostraca > Decapoda > Portunidae > Scylla > Scylla paramamosain. The sequence continues at coordinate 2,363,500 of NC_087174.1, forward strand.
TTATTTTTTTTCATTCAGTACCCTCTCTCTCTCTCTCTCTCTCTCTCTCTCTCTCTCTCTCTCTCTCTCTCTCTCTCTCTCTCTCTCTCTCTCTCATAAACACCGCCCCGGATACCTGGTCACGCCCCGCCTACTACTTGTAATTTGCTGAGATACTTTCTAAAAGACTAAAAGCATTGTGGCCACAACCTGTCAGGCCTGAGGGAGCACGGATGGCGATGAAAACGAGAGAGAGAGAGAGAGAGAGAGAGAGAGAGAGAGAGAGAGAGAGAGAGAGAGAGAGAGAGAGAGAGAGAGAGAGAGAGAGAGACCCAGGGCAAGAAGGACGAGAAAGGGAGAAAGAATGAAGGTAAAAAAAGAAAAAAGGAAAAGAGGAAGGATAATAAAGGGAGAAGGAGTGATGGAGGGAAGGAGTGCTGCCAGGGAAGGAACAGCTGCCCGTGCTGTCTAAAAAGGAACACCTGACAGCCAAGAGAAGGTATGTTCCGCCGGCTACCTCTCTGTGTCGCTTCAACTGATGAGCTCTTTTTTTTCCCCTCTCTCTCTCTCTCTCTCTCTCTCTCTCTCTCTCTCTCTCTCTCTCTCTCTCTCTCTCTCTCTCTCTCTCTTTGATGGTGCATCGCCTTAGTGCACCATCACGTCATCACCACTGAGGATACATCATGCGTGTGTGAAATAATATGCTTCGATTAGTGTGTGTGTGTGTGTGTGTGTGTGTGTGTGTGTGTGTGTGTGTGTGTGTGTGTGTGTGTGTGTGTGTGTGTGTGTGTGTGTGTGTGTGTGTGTGTGTGTGTGACGGTGTATATGCGTGTCGTTAGCTGTGCACTGTGTCATAGGAGGGGCAGTAGCCAGGTATATCATTACCTGGTGAGGGACGTAAGTGGAGTGGGCGGCGGGGGCGTGGATTGCGCAGGCGGCGGGGGCAGCGGGGACGTCATTACTCGTCTCTTTCGTTTCTATCAAGGTGACATTTGACGCATGCGTAAGGTAAAGGCTCAAGTGCGACTCTTTAATCCCGCTCGTCACTCTTGTCAATTATCGCAGGCGTTACCTTGCCTCTTTCTGTCTCTGTGCCGCTGCTCGTGCCTTCAGCTTAGCGTTATTTTTAGCCTCTCTCACCACTACCCCGTGCCTTCATCATCACTGGTGCGAGTTGTAATCTTTCTAAGACGCTTTTCACACGGCCATCCTGCTCCCTCTTACTTTGACGTCCCCCTAACGGTTCTTCAGTTTGATGTTCAGTGTTTGTCTCATGTAACACCAGCGCTACATAACAGCAATCATATATCCGTTTCTCGTCACGGAATTAGTATTTCCCCAGTGGTGAAATCCCTACAAGGTCATACAAATATATATTCCAAGGACATACACAATAATAATCATACAAGGCTTCAGTGTGTCATCATGCTGCTCTGAAATTAGCATGAGCGAGTGAAGATACAGTTAGTTTTAGCGGACGTGTACTGGCAACATTTCACCTTTACAACCCTTGTAAGGAAGCAGCGCGTAGTGGCCGCACCTGTTATTGCTCAGCCCTAGGTGGTGTTTTACTGATGGGAGATCGATGCGTCTTCCTCCAGGTTTCCCGAGCTCGAGCGAGAGTGTAATTCCTTCCTAGAACTAACCAGTGATGGATCTGTAAGGGCGCCGAAGACTGAACTGTTGTTGTTGTTGTTGTTATTGATGTGAGTGGTGGTGGTGGTGGTGGTATGTGTGCTGTGTTGTAACAAGGGATATAATATAAAAGGTTTAGCATCACAACTATGATCATACTGTATATTCAAGTCATGTTTATAATAGCACCGGTTTATTGTCGTTGTGAAACGCCGCTGAATTTTATTACAAAGTTATTACATTTCTGGTTCACTGTAGGAAGCGAGTAAACTTGCGGTTGAAAAATTAAACTTCAGAAAGGTATTCCCGTCATGATGTGGTATTAGAATGGAAACACCCTCCCATACTGGTGCATTACGACACCTCGAAAATTACTAGATTGGCCTTATGTCTCACATCTACCAGTCTCTTTTCTTGGTAACGTTATTATGAAATGATTTTTTTGTCCACTTTCTGTGAGCGGCAGGTCTTCCCAGTGCACAGACACACGCTGACGAAAAGGTTTCCAAAAAAAAGTATTGATATTAGCCTTATTCCACGATCTCGCTTTAAACGTGACTGCTGCACCATCCCCCCTCCCGCTCCCCGCAAACCCTTACCAGTACCCCAGGGGCCACATGTACCCCAGTTCGGAACCCCTGCTCTACATAATCGCCATCTGAATTATCAACCTTCCATTTCCCTTCGTCCCCCTCTTTGTTCTCCCTCGTCTTCATCCACATTATCCTTAAATTGGTTGTTATTACCCTCCTTCCCCTCTTCCCGTGCACTTCCTCCGTCTTCCTCACCCCTCCATGCCCTTCCCGAAGCATCCTACTCTGTCATTAGGCCCTGCACGGATTTTCTAACTTCATTCTCCTCTTTTTCCTCCTTCCCCTTCTTCCCATCCCTCCAACTTCTCACCGTCTCCTCCTCCTGCTCTTTCCTCCTCCTCGTAGTTCTCCCGCAATCCTTGATATACGATATTCTTTCCACTCTTACCTTCTTACCTCACTCTGCTCTTTACTACTTTCACTCCCTCCCTTCCTGCCCTCCTTTCCACCCTCATTCTTCCTTCCCATCTCTCTCTCTCTCTCTCTCTCTCTCTCTCTCTCTCTCTCTCTCTCTCTCTCTCTCTCTCTCTCTCTCTCTGCCCGCCCCCCTCACTCACTCACTCCCTCGTAATGAAATGGATTGCCCCACGAAGCACCCTCCACCTCCATACTTCTCACCAGCTCCACATTTTAGGGGCACAAAATTTAGCGTCTGTACAAATCTCGGGAGCGCTGATTACGCTTCTAACGTGGACTGATTCATGTAATCCTCGGAAGAAAGTAACGACAAAGAAAATCAAGGAAAGTTTGTAAGCTCGCATCTTTTCTTGATACCTGTTCTATCTTTATTGCAGTTTTATCCTGGAAAGTGAACGAGAGAGAGAGAGAAAGAGAGAGGAAGTGAGAGAACGTGGTAAGCAAATATTCATCATCCATCTAATTCCTCTTACGTAAATATTAATTGACTAAATTCCTGGTGTGGTAATAGAATTTCCATCGTAATTATTCTTTGATATCTTTTATAAATAAGACGAAGTGTTGAATTAATCGTGGCGTGAATTGCATTTCTTTCTTTCTAGAATTCAATTATTTTCTTCACTAATGGCCTCTGTATGTGTGTGTGTGTGTGTGTGTGTGTGTGTGTGTGTGTGTGTGTGTGTGTGTGTGTGTGTGTGTGTGTGTGTGTGTGTGTGAGAGAGAGAGAGAGAGAGAGAGAGAGAGAGAGAGAGAGAGAGAGAGAGAGAGAGAGAGAGAGAGAGAGAGAGAGAGAGAGAGAGAGAGAGAGAGAGAGAGAGAGAGAGAGAGAGAGAGAGATCCCACAATTAGAATAAACAAATAAACAAGCAGATCTAGAACATATATATAAATAGATAGATACGATGACAAACAAATATAAAAAACAACATAACATAAACACACACACACACACACACACACACACAGACAGACAACCCGACAGACAGGCAGCCATATTGAAAACAATAATTTTTCAGCTTTAACACGAGATCGTTTAGCCATTTTTACGTCCCAGCTACGCCTTTGAATTTAAATAATGTTTGGCACACAAGAGTTATTTGGTGGAGCTGTACTTGTGTGCAGGCGAGGCCGATGGGCAGCCAGGCGATGACGAACGGCTGGAAAATGTGATAATGCCCACCAACACCGTGATAATGATAAGGATGATTATACCGCCACGCCTGATGATGATGATGATGATGGTGATGATGATGATGGCCGTGGTGGTGGTGGTGGTGATGGCGGTGGCTGGTAGTGGTGTAGGTGGTGGTAGTGGTGGTGATAAATGATGATGGCGAAGGACAGTAGGTGGAAGAAAGGGAGGAGGAAGAGCTGAGTGAAAAGGGAGAAGGAAGAGGGAGGGAGAGAATAGGAAGAAAAACAAAGAAAGCAAACAAAAAAAATGAAAAAAAAAAGAAAAGCGAGACACGAGAAACTTAAAAAAAATCTAATACCATAACACATGAAAATAAAAAAAAATAAATAAAATATAAAAATAAAAAAAAAAATAATGAAAGAAGCGTCTCGCCTAATCCCTCCCTCAATTTCCCGCTAAAATCACCTTACGCTATAAATTCTTCTCTTCGCCTCATGCATACATCCTGTCGCACGCAGACGGAAGCTTCTAGCAGGCCCTTCAGCCACGCCGCAATGTATGAGTGGCCGCCGTATGTGCACAGCGGAGAGAAAGACGCCTCCAGGGACACGCCGCTATACCTACTTAACAATGTGTGCACTGGAGGCGTTGTGAAGTTTTGGAGGGGAGCCAGAGACGGGAAAACCGGACGCGGAGGAACTGAAGGAGCTGGCGGTGGTAGGGGGTGGTACTGGTGGTGGTGGTGGTGGTGGTGGTGGTGGTGGTGGTGGTGGTGGTGGTGGTGGTGGGTGTGATGAAAAGTGACAAGGTGTTGAGGAAAATATTATTGTTTTAGGTAGCTCTTTTCTTTTTTTTTTATGATAGTGGTGGTGGTGGTGGTGGTGGTGATGGGAATAATGATGTTGATAATCCACAACAACAACAACAACAACAATAACAACAATAACAACGAGTCTAGTAATAATAATAATAATAATAACAATAACAATAATAATAACAATAATAATAATAATAATAATAATAATAATAATAATAATAATAATAATAATAATAATAACAGTAACAATAAAGACGCCAGCTGGAATAAACTACTTAAAACTGAGCGGGTAAATGAAAGCGCATATATTTTCTTCCTTAGGCCTACCGCGTCACATCAAAGAGAGAGAGAGAGAGAGAGAGAGAGAGAGAGAGAGAGAGAGAGAGAGAGAGAGAGAGAGAGAGAGAGAGAGAGAGAGAGAGAGAGAGAGAGGCGGCCACCACTGCCATACAACCTACGTAATACTTAGACAAATTGAAAATCAAGAAATACAAGTCTTAGTCTCCACAAGGTAAGCACAAAACAAGTAGTGGCGTGGTATTGTGGTGTTGTGTGGCTGGACGTGAAGAAGTGACGCATATTGTGGAGGTGAAGTGTTGTGGAGGAGTGTGGAGTGACGTGTAGTGGACTAATGAGCAGTGTGGTGAAGTATTGTGTGAGGCGTGAAATGTGGCATGTGTGGTGGAGTAGTGTGGTGAAATCTTGTGATGATTACGGTGTGGTGGAGTGTAATGTGTCGATCGTGGTACGCTGAGGTGGTTATGGTGGTGGTGGTGGTGGTGGTGATGGTGGTGGTGGAGCGTTGTCTAAAATCCCAGTACAAAATAGCCACGACTCACTCGCCATCCGCAAGGCGTCACCCCACCCCGTGAATCGAAATATACTACAAGCAACACACACACATTATTTCCACCATTATAAAGACCTCTGCAATATTCCGCCGTAAATTTTCAGTCACCAGGAATGAATACAACGTTGCATGAAATATCCCCTTGAAAAAAGTATAATAGCTTTTGCGACGATAAAGTAAAACATTATTACAAGTATCAAAGATTTAGATCCAGGGGATGGAGTGGGCTTTTCCAACCTGTGCTCCAGTCCTCTGTTGTGGTGGTGGTGGTGGTGGAGACCGGTGAAGAGCGCTCATACTTTTATAAGCCAGACACACGAGCAATCACCAATTAAGTCGGGAAAAATATTCATAAACAAAAGGTGGAAAAATGCATATGGGAGATGAGAGAGTAAATCACATTCGATCCAAGTACGTGTGAGTTTTTTCTCTCTTCTATTTGTGAGTTTCATATTTATTCGTGCGTGCGTTTCATCTCTCTCTCTCTCTCTCTCTCTCTCTCTCTCTCTCTCTCTCTCTCTCTCTCTCTCTCTCTCTCTCTCTCTTATCCTACCTGATCTTTAACATACTAATGCTGCAATAGGAAATATCGAACACCACGGGAGCTTCTGAAACACTTCCTATATAACACAAAGGTGACCCACCACCACCACCACCACCACCACCAAGCTCCGGGCAGAGGAAATACCCGGTGCCCGCCAGGTGGTGTGCGCGCCCCGCCCTTAGCCAAGGTCACGTGGTCACGCAGGGCCGGCCATTCCAGATAAACAGGTTTCTTCTTTTTAATCTCTCTTCTTTTTATCTTTTTTCGACATTTTCTTTCCACCGTAACATTTTTAGGTATTCTTCCCAAAAAATGTTTGTTTTCGTGTGATGAAACTGTATTACTCTTCCTTTTCGGTCAGTCACACCGCACACACACACACACACACACACACACACACACACACACACACACACACACACACACACACACACACACACACACACACGTCTATTCATTCCACATCGCGTAAACTTTTCACCTACTTGGCCTCTACGCGTGGCCTCCCCGGCATGTCCTCGCCATCTATCGTGTTCGCGTTTCATCAGTTTTCGTATCTTTCCCAGCCACTCCTTTGTGAAGCTCTGTACAGCCTCGTTCACAAGCCACAAGCATGTAGACTCCAATATACGCTTCGTGAAATATTTCCCCTTAAAATCCCCAAATAATTCATGCCTCTCTCTCTCTCTCTCTCTCTCTCTCTCTCTCTCTCTCTCTCTCTCTCTCTCTCTCTCTCTCTCTCTCTCTCTCTCTTGCTCATTGCCGTTTTTCCGCCATCCGCTCCCCTCGTCTCTTTCCTCAGTACTACTTAAGCTAAGCGCCCGCACACCCCTGCTACCTTTATATTTCAACTTAAGTCCCATGACATAATTCACCTCCGCACCTTTTTCACGCTGAATACACGCTGGGAAAGTAGTACACGCTGGAAAAGTACTGTCTTTAGTGTCCTTTCTTATCCCCACCTTCGCTACCCGCGCTAACTCGAGCAGTATCCGCGCCCTTTTCGTGGTTAAAAATGCAACTGCCAACCTTCTTCTGTTCTTCATTTCTTTTTGTTGCGGTTGTCAGTGAATGTGCATTAAAGCAGCAGTACTCCTCTCGAGAGGCACACCAGCGGAGTATTGAGAGAGAGAGAGAGAGAGAGAGAGAGAGAGAGAGAGAGAGAGAGAGAGAGAGAGAGAGAGAGAGAGAGAGAGAGAGAGAGAGAGAGAGAGAGAGAGAGAGAGAGAGAGAGAGAGAGAGAGAGAGAGAGAGGATGCGTGGGCTGGAGCGTAAAAATATAAAATAACTGATGGTTTATTAATTAAATGAATTAAGTGAACGCAGTATGAAAATAATAAAAAAAAAAAGCGGGCTGTCACTGCGTAAAAGGAATAACAAAACAATATTTCGTGAAAGGGAAAGCAATGGGGCGCTGTGACAGGTTTGTGATGTAATACAGTAACAGCAGCAGCCAGGGGTGAAGTGGTAGACGGGAGGGGAGGAACGAGGTGACTCCAGCACGGTATCACACATTGACGCTATGGGAAGGGCGAAGGGGAAGAGCAACTCATATTTAATTCCTCCGGGACTTTATATTAATTTCTCCACACCATAAAATAAGACCTTTCTGTTCAATAAAGCTTTAATATGTAATGTAAAAGCCGTGATAATAAGTCATGTTTTATCGATCACCTTTCACATTCTTCTCCTACCCTCTGTGACGCTTTGAATAACTACTGAAGATGAAGAAGGCAGCAGGAGTCTAAGGCTTCAGTGTGGTGAGAGTGTAGCGTCTTTCACACCTCGACGCGCGGCCGGCCACTCACACACCTTTAGCGGAGCAGTACGTGTCTAGTGCCTCTCTAAAAAATGGCTTGAGACGAAAATTTTTGCGTGCGGTTAACCGAGTCAGGGCAGGGAGACAGGCTGGGGGAGAAAGGAGACAAGGAGCATCCCTGCAAACATAGTTAAAGCTGTACTGGCCAGCTTCCTCTCACTCGAAAATGCCTGTATATTTATTTCATTGGTTGTATGTTTTCGCGGGTAATGTCATTGGCTGTGTTGGATTGCCTGCCGCACGGATATATATTCTCGCGGGTTTTGTGCTGGAGACAGAATTGAGGGAGATGGATTCTACCTGGAGTGTGTGTGTGTGTGTGTGTGTGAGTTGTGGCAAGATATGGGTGGTTGTGTATTTTTATTTCTCTCTCTCTCTCTCTCTCTCTCTCTCTCTCTCTCTCTCTCTCTCTCTCTCTCTCTCTCTCTCTCTCTCTCTCTCTGCCACACATTAACACACACACAGATACACACACACCCGCACAAATATTACAGGAAACATGACACTATACGAAAGGCATAAAGAACATCTCGCACACACACACACACACACACACACACACACACACACACACACACACACACACACAGAGAGAGAGAGAGAGAGAGAGAGAGAGAGAGAGAGAGAGAGAGAGAGAGAGAGAGAGAGAGAGAGAGAGAGAGAGAGAGAGAGAGAGAGAGAGAGAGAGAGAGAGAGAGTATACAAAGGGCATTAAGTGACGTGAGCGTTAGTTTCCGGGCGGAGAGGAGGCATCAAAATAACGTGAAAGAGTGGACCCATTCATCTTCAGGCTCGAGCTACGTATCGTGTACGCGCCGCCGCCCCGAGCACTGCATAAGACTCTCATTTCCTCCTTTGGATCAGAGTGACTCCCTTGTTTTCTCAGGTGGTCTTCTGCTTCCCTCGAATTCAGACGCATAAAGAGGAACACCAGTAATCGCTTTGTCAACGAAATGTAAGGAGGAGCGTTGCATCTCGATAAACTAGTCTTTCGTCTTGAATTATAGGCGTCACTTCAAGGGTACTCACTGAATGCCAGCACTAGTGTCGTATATGAAATGGTTATATTCACCTTTATCTCCTCACACACACACACACACACACACACACACACACACACACACACACACACACACACACACACACACACACACACATACACGCACCAACGCACATCAACTAGCTAGTTTTCAGACAATAGTGTTCGGAAAGTAGAAAGTAACTGAACTGCAATATCCATTATCGGCTAAGAGAGAGAGAGAGAGAGAGAGAGAGAGAGAGAGAGAGAGAGAGAGAGAGAGAGAGAGAGAGAGAGAGAGAGAGAGAGAGAGAGAGAGAGAGAGAGAGAGAGAGAGAGAGAGAGAGAGAGAGAACAAACGGACAGCGGACGAACAGACAGGCAGGCTGGCTAACAGATAGACATAATGATCATAAGAAATGTGTACTTTTTCCTTTCTAAACTTTGGGTAATTGCGAGTCTGAACCATAACATTACGTGGCTCCTTCCTTTCTGCTCATAAATACGAAACTTAATCCAACTTCTCCGTGTCTTTTAAGAACGGCTAATCGAGAACCGAGGGTGAGGAGATGCACCAGTCCCAGCGTGTCTTCCCAGCGAGAGGCAAACACGACACAAAGAAATGAAAGTTCCTGCGTTTTCTTGACATTTTAGCTTCCAGAGTGACCATCAGAGTACACGTGGGAAGCCTTCTCCTAATCCACCAACGGGCACGGATTCCCTGACCTTGAAAGAATGAGTACTATATAAATCATGACGGGCTGGATTCATTATGCAACAGTGACACCCAAACAAAGAAAATTGAAGACTCTCTGTGATCCCCACATGTTGCAGCAAATGTCAGTTCAAATGTTAACAAATTCAATAAAAAATGCATGAGTAAATTCTTTGGTGTTGTTATCAAGTCAACATCATACTATGTAATTACAAAAGCAATCAGACAATTAGTGTTATCAACAAGTCAACATCGTCATGGTGAGGTCATTACAACTGAAATTAGGCAAATAAAACTATGCAGCTTTCAGAGGAAATCAATGGCTTCAATCAGAAAAAAGAACAGTTCATGTCACGGAAAATAAGGAAAAGACAAATAATCCGAAACGAGATTTCTTTACAAGATATTTTGCATAATACTTATCGGAAGTAATTCTTCTGTCATAACACGCTTTCTTATGTTCATCGATTCCCCTCGAGAGTCTTGAAGTATAATTAACATAACACTCTTATAATCGCATTCTGACTTCCGCTACGTGCTCGGTTATAACCACCTGTGGCCCGGAGCATCCATTCAAGGCTCTTGTCACCTTCACGCGTGTTGTCTTTCCACAAGCTTTAGTAACTTTGGCGATCGAAGTTTTCCCAACTTACGCAACGACAAATTTGCTACCTAAGTAATTTATTTAAAGATTGTTTGTTTTAGCAGTTTACTAAGTCATATTAATGATGACTTGGTCTGGTGGTGGTTGTGTTTAGTCTGCGTGCACAGCCTGCTCACTTCAGCGACGCCTCGCCTAAACGCGGGCAGCAGCTTCAGTGAAACCTTAACGCCTCGTGTTCACTACAAGTGGAGAACTTTACCAGTTGCTCCAGTAACTCGGGGCTCGAGGCAGCTCGCACTGACTTATCAACAGTGTTCCAACGCTTTCTGCCAGCACCATTTTAATAACTACCGGTTCTCACCATGGACCTTTCGCCACAAGCCTGAATGAAGTTTGCGGTAATTCAGTCAACATTGGGATTCTGGGAAAACATTGCTTCTGTAAGAACGGGTCGTGTTTACACGTGCTCAAGTCTCCCAGAAGCACGTAGCACGATACAAATCATAATGTTATATGCTGTTACCATCCTCTGTGCTGTCACATCATCGAAGCACGAAGACAACTTTTTCATCCCGCTGCCGGCCACTCACAACCCCAGGGACCCTCTGTTCCACGCACCCCATTACGCCTGGCATTTGTTTTATCATTATTACCATAACTACGACTATCCTCCGAACTTCAGCCAGTATCGAGACCATTAACATTCCCGCTGAATTACGTTTCTACTTCCCTCTCTTCAAAGTGTTAGCAGCAGATATAGCAGCAGAAACAGTTACGAGCAGCAGCAGAAACAACGGCAGCGGGCGGCGACGGCGGCAGCGGTAGGAACAACAAGAGAAGAGGAAACAAAGTAAACAGAGCAAGTAGGACGGCGGGGTCCCGTCGAGCGCTGACGCAGCCAGTATTGCCCCACCAGCTGCCGTTAATACGTCACCAGTATTGACGTTGAGTAACTGTGCCGGGCGCTCGATAGCAGATGGCAGGGGGCATAGCGGCTACAACGTCATACTTTGCAGTAAAGACTACTCCAAGCTACTTTTTAATGCCCTAATGATAGAGACAGCGGTGGTAAACGTGAGGGCGAGTGGGAAGGTAAGTGTTAAAGTAAAGATTTTCCTGAGCGTGTGCAGAAAGACGTACAGCGAGCATTTATATACCTCTGCTTGATATTGGAAGCTGAAGCTGGTCTCTCCTTTGACCCTCCCTCACCTTGATGACGGCTGCGAGCTGCTGCCAACAACCATATGTGAACCTATCAAGGGGAATTACTTTTCACGAGGGAGAGAAGAGGCATCGAGGACACAAGAGCGATGTCACTTCCCTCCGTCCTCCACTTCAGATACGCAACAGATATTATTTGAGGCAATAACGAGCCCTCCCAACTCCCAAGGAATCCTCCAGGCTCTCCGATACAGAGTTGGACATCCATCCTAAGTCCATGAAAACATTCCCAACACGAGACGCGGGGTCTTGTCTATCCCGCTGTTACACTTGTCGTCTGGAGCATCACCAAGTCTGGCTACCTGAGGAAACACGACCAGTTCCACGCAGCGGGGGGGAATAAGATACTGGGAACAGATACATCATATTTTCTGCGAGACAAATCCTACAGAGATACGTTTGCTGCACGAGTTTACTTCTTTCTCTTTTCTTTTTTATCCTAAACAAATCTCAGAAATTCTACCTGTATAAAAAAATCAACAATGTTTGCAGGACAAAAGAATTTTCCGTATGGTTTTCTCGATCACACTAAAGCAAAATGTCAGTTGGAGTGGCATTCAACAGACAACACGCAATAGCTAATCTACCACCACCAACATAGTCACCTCACACAATGCTGACTGAACTTTACACCATCGTAATCTAGTCTCTCTGATGTGGCAACACAAGGCAACGCATTCTTTCTCTCTTGGCTTATTTCATCACGGCAGAAACGTTCTTCAAAAAAAATAAAGTAAAGAAAACGGTGACGCTTTACGGGGCGAGGGAAGGCAGTGAGGGAAGTGAGGCAAGTGAGGGGAAAGGCAGTGAATGACCTGCCCGCTGGACGCACACCTTGAAGCACCCGAGGAATGTGGCTCCCGGAAGGCTTACCGCTGAATGAATCCAATTTTCTGTTGGTCTTGTTCATAGCAACAATCATATGGCGCACCACAGACTCCTCCCAGTGGTGTAAAAAGGCGCGTAATAAATGGCAAATCGATGGCCATTGGGAGAGCTTCTAAGGAGTGCGTTGATCAATGGGGGGACATCGATTGATAATGCCGTCTATCCGAAGGGTTCCCAATAACTGGTATAATGGTGAAAATGGCTCCTGTTGGACATGATACTCAACAAAAGAAGTGGGAAAGGCGCGTAGGGAGATGTAAACATGAGGAAGCGTGTCTCGCCTCAAAAGAAAGACCAAATGACTGAAAAAGCACCACGCAAAGTGATGGGGTGATAGAAATGAGAAAAGGAAATATTTAAAAAAATGTCATAAATCTCGAGGTTACAGATTCAATGATATGCCGCACTAAGAAGAACTATGAAATATTCAAACCAAGTTATAATGCACGAACGCTTTGCAAAGAAACGTAAGAGATTTTCTTAGAAACTATTCACGTAAAAGAAATGAGAGAGAGAGAGAGAGAGAGAGAGAGAGAGAGAGAGAGAGAGAGGAGAGAGAGGAGAGGAGAGAGAGAGAGATGGAGAGAGAGAGAGGAGGAGAGTGAGAGAGAGAGAGAGAGAGAGAGAGAGAGAGAGAGAGAGAGAGAGAGAGAGACTCAAGAAAAAAGCGAGAGACGGAGGGGAAAGAGAGGAGTAACAAAGAGTAAAAGAGACACAAGACCGTGCCAAGTGTCCCCGGAAGAAAAAGGAGGCAGTCAGGAGGAGAGGGAGGCGCCCAGACGCGGCAGGACGAAGAGGACCCACGTGTGCTCCAAAGTTGACTATCGCTCGCAGATCGCGCGCTGAATTCTACAAGTTTAATGAATTTGGACAAGAGCAAGGCAGTCGGGCGTGTAAGCGGCGGGCACAACACACACGGTCAGGCGAGCCTTTTCGCCCCGTCGAACTTACTGTATTTCACGATTTTGAGGCTTGCATACGCGGCGCTGTATTTAAAGGGAATTTGCCTAACTTGATTTCACGCACAACTGCCTCTAGTATCTCGAGTTGCGTTGTTCACTTTGATTTCTAAGGTTACGTCAAGGTTAACTGCATCACTTTTTATCATGGAGTTTTCCTTCCCCGTGCATGTGTCGCCCTGATAAAGAAGGGAACACGAATACCTCACGGACACTATTACTTGCTGGCTCTGAATCCTTTGCACGTTTCGTTCATGTACAAAAGTTATCGTTTGGTTCAGTAAGCTTTTGACTCCACTTTGACGTGCACACGTTTGGCCAAGCAGGGCGAGCGGAGACTGGAAAAACTTATTTGTCATCGAAAAGGAAACGCGTCCAAATCCGACAGAAAGTTTAACTGTCTGATCATTTTGGATCAATCGGGGTTTAAAACTCACATTATTTCTTATTAATACTATTTTATTTACTATTACTACAGCTACTTTTACTAACACTATTACTACTACTACTTCTGCTACTACTACTACTACTACTACTACTACTACCAACAGCAGTGGTAGTATAGTAGTAGTAGTAGTAGTAGTAGTAGTAGTAGTAGTAGTAGTAGTAGTAGTAGTAGTAGTAGTAGTAGTAGTAGTAGTAGTAGTAGTAGTAGTTGTAGTAGTTGTAGTAGTAGTGGACAAAAGATATCAATACTATCACCTGCACGATCACGGAACTCAAGTAAAAACAAGCATCAGGTCAAACAAGAGCTGTGGCATGACTAGACCCCGTTACCCTTCCTCCTCCTTCACCTGACCTTGGGAGAGCCTCCAGCCCCGTGCAGGCGGCCGGCTATAAATCCCAGTTACGCTAAATATAACCCGCACCCACACAGTGCTCCTTAGTGAGCCGCGGCGCCTCGAGTTCCGGCCCGTGTGATGAAGGCCTTCTCTGCCCCTGAGTTATGTGGAGACGATCAAAATTAGGACACCCAGAGGAGGTTTGGAGAGAGGCAAGACAGAGGAGGGATGAGGGGATTGGAAGAAATAATTGCATTGCATGGATACAAATAACGACGAGTAAAGGCATGTTGCTGGGGAGAGGGAGGATGAAAAAATGATAAATAAATTAGGAAGAAAAATGGCAAATAAATTAATTTAGAAGGAAGGGAAAATAGCACGGTTGAGATGATAAAACGTGGAGGATATGTGTAGAGGAAACTGTGATAAATGAATGTACATATGACAAAATTTATGACAATGCCTATGAGAGAGAGAGAGAGAGAGAGAGAGAGAGAGAGAGAGAGAGAGAGAGAGAGAGAGGAGGAGAGAGAGGAGAGAGAGAGAGAGAGAGGGAGAGAGAGAGAGAGAGAGAGAGAGAGAGAGAGAGAGAGAGGAAGAGAGAGAGAGAGAGAGAGGAGAGAGAGAGAGAGGAGAGAGAGAGAGAGAGACGAAGGGAAGAGTTAACAGATCGTAAGAAGAATCGGAAGTCAAATTTACACCACAATTTCCTGTCTGTTTCAAATCTAATTACCTAACGAGGTCTCTGGCTTTGTGAGTCGTTCTCGGTGAGGTGCAGGACAGCGAGCGGCGCGGGACCAGGAGTCTTGCACCTCAGACACTCAGGGTAGCTAAGCACACCAGCTCAAGCATTAAAATAGAAGTTTATGATTGCTAAATAAAAAGCGATTGTTTGAACTAATGTCCTGTGAGTGAATCGAATGTCTCACGATACAACGCAAAAATAAATAAATAAATAATAGAAAAAGTGTACCTAATAGTGTATACAAATTGGATTTAAAGTTTAATTAAGAAGTAAATATTGCGAACAATCGATTATTCTTCAAAACGATGCGAGGGAAAAAAGATGGTAAAATGATAAATTACGTGAAGAGAGGCTAAAAATTTCACTTCAAAAGGTGGAACAGGGTGACGCAAAGCACAAATGATATGAGAGACCGGCAGCCTGCAGGGTTACACAGAGGCACGCGAGACGCCACATGATGCATGAAATTATTATGTGGGTGTGACTTCACCAGGAATTACGTAGTTATGTTTATGGTAATGAGGAATTTGTAACTCTCTCTCTCTCTCTCTCTCTCTCTCTCTCTCTCTCTCTCTCTCTCTCTCTCTCTCTCTCTCTCTCTCTCTCTCTCTCTCTCTCTCTGTCATATTATGTCTTTTCTAATACGTAATTTTCGGGAAAACGTGACATGAATGATCGAGTCTCGTCCTCTCTCTCTCTCTCTCTCTCTCTCTCTCTCTCTCTCTCTCTCTCTCTCTCTCTCTCTCTCTCTCTCTCTCTCTCTCTCTCCTGTTCATCTTTTTTTTCCAACATTTCTGCTCCTCTTCCTTCTCATCTTTCTTGTGCTTGTTCTCTTTAGTTTCTTCCTCATCCTTTCTTTTCCTCCAACTTGTCCTCTTTACGCTCCTCCTCTTCCTCCATCTATCTAGTAACTGACCATAAATGTCCTGAAAAGTAAATTTTATCTTTGTGGGCCACTTTTCTTCGTTTTATGTAGACAAACTGGGCCAAGTTACCGAGCAATTTTTTCCCCTTGATACTCGCACGAGAAATCCAGAACCTTGATGCTTTGATGAATTTCCAGATAGTGCCTCCGAGGAAAATCGAAAAAATAAAATAAGTAAAACGATATCCTCCACTTGATATCGCCGTCACTCACACTTTTTTTTTCTTCTTCCTCAGATGTACATCACTTGTAACCGACGGGGGCGAATGGACTGGCACGTTGTAGGAAGAACGTGGCTCTCCTGTGTGCCCTTCTTCCTCCTTGCACTGGCGTTCCTGAGCACGGACGCGGCGGAAAGTGGGGCCGAAGCAGAGATTCGCTAACCAGCCGTCACCGCAGACCGCCGTGATCGGGTCGACGGTAGTGCTTCCATGCCGCATCATCAACAAGGTGGGCCAGCTGCAGTGGACCCGGGACGACTTTGGCCTGGGGAACGAACGGGAGCTGTACGCCTTCAAGCGCTACTCCATGATTGGCTCCGATGAGGAAGGTGAGTGAGAAGGGAGGACTGGCTGTCATCTGGTGTGCGATGTGGTGTTTGTGTTTTTCAGAGACGTTAGGGCCTATTGTTTGGTGTGACGGTGTGGGCTTTCGTGGATAGGAGCCAGAAGAGATTTTTTTTTCAGCTATGGTGGTGCTGGGTGTGGTAAATGTGGGTTTAAGAAAAGGGGAGACTCAATGATCAGATGTACTGGCGTAGCTTGTGGTGTTTGTACTAATGGTCTTTGTGGGGAAAGGAAGGTTGGGACGCCTGAAAAATGTAAAATGACACAAGTCGGTAGTAGAGATGGACGTGTTCTCAGGAACATGAATCTTCATGTAAGGTGAATCCTCCTAATAGTATGACTTTGACGTCTAAAACTTCAGGTGAAATATAGTACAGAATACGAATAAAAATAATAATAAAATAAAGAACTAGCAACAAACTAGAATCTGAATTACAACATAGTGAACAAACAGTACAAGTATTACTCACATAAAAATATAACATAAAACAAAATCTTGCAAATTTGAACTACGAAAAACATAAATGAAAAATAACACACGCAGTAAAATATAAATAAGCTGCATTCAGAATTTACCTCCCAAGTCTTGTATAAGAACATCGGCATTTATAAATACTTGATAAAAATCAAGTAGAATAATAAAGAAGACCTGCGATGAATTTTACAAATTCAGGAAAGAAAAGATCCTACACAACGAAGCAGGATTAAATAAGAGAAAGAAAAAAAAAAAACGTTTCAAAGGTGTTACTTGCCGGGAGGCGGTGCAGTGGGAACAGGGAAGGCTCAAGATAGCTACTTCCATCGGTCAGGATGAAACAGTACTTACATCATACTTACATTATAGTGTCACTAGGGGGGCCAGCGGCTGAGGGGGCGCGTCCATCCAACTCACCCACACAGGCAGGGAAGGTACATACAGTACTGTGCACACAGATTAAACATAAATGTGAGTAATAGAAAACAGATCGTTGATGATGATGATGATGATGATGATGATGACATTATAAGCTCCTTTGAATCACTTTTCACTAAGACGCGGACAATGTGCATTAAGTATCCCAAAACCCTGCCTATAATTACTTTTTAACCACGTATCTGAACCATCTGTCATTCCTTTCTTCTCTGAGCCTCAATAAACACTTGACGAGAATAGAGTTTCTACGTATTTCACGAGGAATTGCCATTTAACCCTCGATGGGAAAAGAAGCAGTAACACAAAATCCTGCCAGGGTGAACTGAGAACAGACTTGTGTGATGTAATGCAAGCATGAAGTGTAAATGTTAACGAATGTACGAGTGTGCAGGGTCTTCCCCCACAACACACTCGATTGGCGTCTAGATACTACCAGTCCCGCTGCTACTAGAGGAGATCCTGTCACTGGGAGAAAAAATCGTTCCTTATTCTACCATTGTCCAGAAATTGAATCCAGGTATTCCAGCTGCCCTCAGGGAGCAGGAGCGCTGGGTAGAAATGTTCAGTGTTGCTTACACCAATATTACTCCACACACGAGGGTCACTTTGAACTACAACAAGTACACATTTTCCTCTCCTGCAAGAACGTGTAATTGGTTTGTTTGTGTCGTGTTTACTTTGCAAAATGATGCGAAAAACCTGAAAACTCCTCTCACTCACATATCATTTTTGATCTATTATATTTTTTTGTCCACAGCTCATATGAAAAATGCATTGATTCGCTTATTTACTACTGTTTGACATATTGTACTGCATAAGAAATTAGTAATTAAACAGTATATTTTCATCAGCAATACAAAATTTTCCACTTCAAATATGCAATGCCATCAAAACAATCAGGCTTATCCTAACTCATGTCAGCTATTCCACTCCAAGCTTACTTAACTTGCCACAAGCGTTTAATCCACCTTTGTGCAGCACGTCAAAATGAATAACTCATGATCTGACAGAATTCTCTCCAACATATTACCAACTCTGTATCTCTCTTCACTGTGGAGAAATGTAAGTGAATAGTTGCGTGCATAACCAAAAACATCAAAGAGAAGAACAATTTTCATATGCGCAAGTAGATTACAAACAGATCACAACAAAGCGAGCGACGGCTAAGCTGCAGCAACGCCAGGCGCCTTGAACACAAGCCCTGTCTTGTCACGCTTCAAACATGTAGCTACGTGTGTTTGTTTATACATACACATATATACATCACATTCTGGTTTATCCGGCCTCGTAAATGACTCTCTCTCTCTCTCTCTCTCTCTCTCTCTCTCTCTCTCTCTCTCTCTCTCTCTCTAACACACACACACACGCACACACGCAAAAACAAACAAACAAGTAAACAAACGCAAATACAAAGTGTAAACATTTAGACGATACGTGTTGCATTCAGGAATTCAGTAAATTCACGAAGGTAGGTTTAATTTCGAAGAATATATCACGCGTTTGTCAAACTCGAGCAATATAAATAAGTGCAACCTTTGAACACTGAATTTCGCAAAGGAGGGAAGCGTCTGAGTCTGGTTGGGGCGTTAAAGCTGGCGGTGGCAGGGGGGAAACCAAATAAGTCTTCTCCCTGCTGACTTATGCATCGCGACATACCAAGCGGCTTTACACGTCACACTACAACTATTCACAATCAGAACCCACGATCCTGATGTACCGCAAAGAATTCCCCGCCGCACAGGACACCAGTAATGGACGATGTGAGTGCCGTGAGGAAAAGTGCAGGTCAACAACACGGTAGAAGAAGAGCATTGCGTCACCTTTGATTTTGTTTATTGCACCCCCACCATCGCCAGCTGCCCGTGCCGCCGCTTCACCACACGCACACAGGCCACAGCAAACAGATCCTCTCACCCGCAGGATATTCACCTTAAAATGTCGTTAATTAAGTTAATGGAAACAGTAAAGACACAGGAATAGTGTACTTATTAGAGCCACCAGTAACTATCACTCCGCAGCTTTTACTCGTAGGCTTACAACAGACGCCGCCTCTCTGCAACAAAAAGAGTTAATCTGTCGCCTCCTAACTACCTTTTTACTTAGTGTCTCCAATACAACTCTCAACCTTTGCTTAGTTAATGTCCACCTGTTACTCTCGCTATCATCACCTGTTACCTCACTAGCACACTCACGTAATTAATCATGACCTGCTATCTCCACCACTACAAATACCTTATATAACTACCACCTATAATGTTCACCGCCACACGCACCTTACGTAATTAACCTTCACCTGTAACCTTTGCTACCGCACTCATATTAATTAACCATCACCTTTTCTCTGCACAGATACATCTCACTCACCGCCCATTACATCCATGAACTATATTCTAAAACACTTCTGGCCGCATCTCCACTACTTTCAAGAGACTTTAGTTGAAGTTACAGTCGTTTTTAAGGGTGGTTTTATCGTTCTAGGGAGAGAATAAAAAGATTCCCACATTCTTAGCGGGAGAAACATTCTTGACAACCCGGTGAATCATCTCTGTAGCCTTTGAAAATAGTCGTGGTGGGAGAACAAAGCGTTTCTGAGTACGGGTCCGTATCTCACACATCTCCCTGTACCTAATTCAATAAAAACCCCAATCAATATTCCACGCAAAAAAAAAAAAAAAAAAAAAAAAAACGCCACACGAGTCACCTTGGGAAAAATGACAGGTGGGGACATAGAGAGACGATGCAGGTAACATTTTTCATGCGTATTATCCTTTGCTTCTCGTCCTTATTTTGGTATTATATAGAGTAAAAACTTATGAAAAAGAAGACCCGGAAGAACGGAAACTCAGGTGAACGTGCGCAAGTTAAGCTGCTTTTTTTTCCTTTTTTTTTTTTGCGCATCATGTGGATTTACACGCGCACACGCAAACTAAAAAAAATGTATATAATAAAGAACGGACAAAAAATAAATAATAGTATGCGTTCGAAAAAAGTTATGATGATGAAGTTGATGATAATTTAAATACCTATACTTACATTCCTCTATATATAAAGTAAGAATACTGGCTAGCGCTACATATTTCCTCCTCCTCTGATGCTCCCGGCCTCCCTAACACTTACTATTCCTTGCACCTTCAGGAGACTACAGCCTGCGCATTAGCCCCGTCACGCTCGAGGACGATTCCTACTTCCAGTGCCAAGTGACAGGCTGGAGGGGGATCCCGGGGTGTGAGGTCCCAGACAGCCAAACTGACGGTCTACGTGCCCCCAGAACCTCCTGAGATTACCCAGGGCCCCGTTGTCACCACCACAGGCAGGAGCGGGTGTCCAGCTGACCTGCATATCCAAGGGAGGAAAGCCTGCAGCCGAGGTGAGTTTAGGAGTGGTGTTGTTGTTGGTGTTGTTGGTGTTGTTGGTGTTGGTGATGTTGGGCGGTATTACGTTAGCGGACAGGAGAAGGAACAACGAGGTGCCCGGAGTGTGTGAGGCGAATAGAGGCGATTTACTCGTACAAGCAAGCGCGGCGAAGTTTGCTAAGTGCGGAGCTAGACCTGTTCGAGAGTTTTGAAACCCAAATGCAGGACTTCGTTTATCACTGTTCCCCACCCACCCCCCTCCTCTCTCTCTCTCTCTCTCTCTCTCTCTCTCTCTCTCTCTCTCTCTCTCTCTCTCTCTCTCTCTCTCTCTCTCTCTCTCTCTCTCTCTCTCTCTCTCTCTCTCTCTCTCTCTCTCGCTCGCTCGCTCACTCAAGGAGTCACGTAAGTTCCTGGCCTCCCACAGATCCAGTGGCTGGACGGCCCAGGGCGGGAGGTGACGGAGGGTTATAGAGTACTCCACGGAACTCATGGCAGACGAGCATCGCCGCAACGCCAAGTCCACTCTGAGCTTCCTGGCGTCGCGCGAGCACCACAACACAGTATTCACCTGCACAGCCTCCAACCCCGCCCTCCACCAGCCCTTCAGGACACAGGTGAGACGCTCTATCAAGTACCACATGACCCGCGCTTGTGAGTAGAAGGCGTCATGCAATACTAATACCAGCAACGTCTATTTTTTTCTCTATGATAAGAACAGTTAATTTGAATAGGAAAGGAGTCATGTATCATCCAAGCTAATGCAAGGCTGCAGATTACCGACTGACACGCGGGATAGACTGGAGTAAATATACACACCAGTCGGCTGACACATACACGAAGGGGTATTACGGGGCGGGGTGATGACGGCTCGTTTTGTGGGGCAGGTGCGGCTGGAGGTGAGCTACCCCCCGGAGGTGACCATCACGCACGACCAGGACGGATACATGGAGGGCCAGACAGCCACCCTCACCTGCTCCGCCTCAGCCAACCCTTCCGTCATGACCTACAGGTGAGTCCTCAAGAACACGTGACCTGTCTTGTAATTTAAATTAACACTTATCTGTGTTTTTTATTATTATTATTTATTAGGAAATGTTATCCATGCATATTAGAATTTCTACTTAGGTTGTTACTCACGAAAACTGGGACAAGTAGTGAAGAGTTAATGTTACCTGGTCTAGGTTGAATAATATGAATATGTAATCATGATATACATAAGTTATTACTTTGCAAATTACATCAGATGTCATTAGGAATACGTTCCGGATCGCCTGTGTAATAAAGCAAATATGATTGCTTTTGAAATACAGATTAGTAAAGGCGATTATCAGCTCAGTGATTCCCGAAACCAGACGCAGATTATTCACTGCCGTTGGTTGTCTCCCCCCTAACCCCCGGCTGCCCTAAGCAAAACATTCCTCCAAGTAAAAACTCAAAATAAATTACTCCGACATGGCCATCAGGCTGTAGTACAACTCGGTCCTTGTAGCCTTTACTCTTCACGAGTTTAAAGAAGGACGTAAAAAATAATAAACGAACTTAAAAGGACATGAAAGCGTGAGGCAACAGTGTCACTTTGTCACGACTTTTTTCCCTTCTCTTTTACCGTGAACTTCTGTGTACACAAACTGAAAATAAAAAAAAAAAAGTTCTTTTTACTTTTGGTGTGATCCGCATTAAGGGGACACACTTGCACGTTTCCCAACTACAGGACTTTAGGGAGGAAGGCCATTCCGAGCCTCTGGACACGTGGCAAAGCTAAAGGGTTGGCTGAGGACATTGTGTTGTGGGTCAGGAAGCTGTTACAGGAAGGAATGGGGAAGGGGGCAGCAGGAGGCGCCGCACGTAGATAATGTTTATGACGGCCTGAACCTGCTGGACTTGTTCGCACGGATAACTTCGGTATTCCACTCCTCCTCTTCCTCACGCCACTGGGACAAGTTTGTACAGATCTCAAAGACACGCGTAAAAAAGGGACGAGGAAAAATTACAGCAATGCTCTGCTTCACACGGTATGAATCCAGAGCGATGCGGTTGCCACAGGGTCATGATAAGAGATAAGATGGGGAGGCTCTGAATGAAATCGTTTAGTATTAATGGAATTTTTACAGAACTCGATCCGCTGCGTATTACTCAAACTGGTCGATACTTCGGGCGGCGTAGTTTTTCACGATGCTATTTGTATTATTGTTAGTTATCTTGGAAAACCAACAGAATCTTATTTACTTTTTTCGCATCACCACATGACACACACACACACACACACACACACACACACACACACACACACACACACACACACACACACACACACACACACACCACACACACTATTTCTCTGGTCTAAAAAATATATATAAAGGTGTAAACCCCGTGTGCTGCTTGCTTCCCTCTTGCAGGTGGTATCGCAACGGCCAGCTGGTGGAGGGGAACAATTCAACCCAGCTGGTGGTGACGAAGGTGACGCGGGACAGTAACCTGGAGGACATTACCTGCGAGGTGTCCAACGAGGTGGGCACGTCCCGCAAGATTACCCGCCTCTCCATACACTGTGAGTACCCTGCAATGTATGCCACACGTCGCATCTCTCTCTCTCTCTCTCTCTCTCTCTCTCTCTCTCTCTCTCTCCTCTCTCTCTCTCTCTCTCTCTCTCTCGCTGGCTCGCTCGCTCGCTCGCTCAGTGCTTCACAGACCAATCTTCTTGATACCCTCTCACGCATCACAGTCAGATTCTTCTTTCCATCATCAACCCCAAGTATTGTTTCACTCGTTGTGGTGAGGAGAGTCGGCTTAACCTTGCTTCTCGGAACTGATCACTCCCTGCTCGCTCCTCCTCCCCCTCTCACACTGCCTTTATCCCGCCGCCCACCTCGTTGCGCGCCACGTGAGCACGAATGTTTGCCGCAGATTCTGTTTTCGTAGTCTGGCTATGCAATTATTCGGGTGATTGCCTCATCAAGCACTCTGGCCCCTTTTTCATCCAAATTCTCAGCTTCCAAGTCACGACATCATTTTCGTTCAACGAGTGGAAATCAGCCAGAAGGTGGAGGCGAGGAAGGGTTTGTGACCAGTAAACTTTACAGACAGGAGGGGGACTTAATACCCCAGATGAATTAATAGTCTGGGGAAAACTGGAAAGGGTCTATCTGATATCACAGGAAAAGCTAAACCGTTCCCAGCGACATATGCGGTAACATGGACAGGAGACATCTGGGGCTTAAATATCCTGGCGTTAAGCAAGGAAGGAAAGGGAGTGGGAACGACGGAACGGTGTTGCGTGTGTGGGACGCCTGCTATTTTGTCCCAGACACTTTGGCTAATCACATCCATCCTGCTGTGGTGACGTCCACGCGCCGCAAGCTTCACGATGCTGATAAAAGGACATGCGGGCACGTTTGGGTGACAGAACACAAGAGTCTGAGTATTCACATAACGCCTCCTCATATTACAAGGCAAAGTAACACGATTTTCATTACTAACATACCAGCCTCCCATTATGACAGACACTGGACTAATTTCTGATACACCGTGAGCGCGTCGGTGACTACGAAGCGGAAATTCATCATTTAACCTTTAATTGGCAAAAAAAGTGCCTCATCCCTGTTATGAATTAATATCACTTTAAAGAATATTGTATTTGAACCCAACATCTGTCGCCTGAAATCTATATTGTGACCTGTAGAAATGTTTGGCGCGAGGAGAAAAAAAGAATACACATTTATTAGTTTGAGGGCGACAGGCAGGCAGCCAGCCCCAGATCTAGCCAGCCCACACCTGGCCGCCGCGTCCCTGTAGTCTCCAACATTTAGCAGTGACCCCAGCACTCCTCCTCCGCTCGATATGGCCTTTAGGCACTGTAAGGGCAGGGGACGGGCGCGGGGAGAGTTCGGAAACGTGTCGATGTAGGCGATAGTGAGGGTGGTAGGGGATGGTAATGGTGAGAGTAAGGCTGTTAGCAATTTAGAGGAGGGTGAGAGTCGAGGTAGTGGCAGTAAAACGGGATTCAGGTGGTAACGGAGATGTTGATAGTGGCGGCTGTAGGAGTAACTATTAAAAGTGTCGATACCTGCAGCTGTAGGTCGCATCTGTGTGGCGGGAAATGACAGTGGTGCGTAGCGATGACAGTAGTATTCAGTTATCATAAAGACACACCACTCGTACTCTTCACAAAATGTAATCTTAGTAACTTTATCTATCTGCTTAAAAGCGGGCCGACTTTTGGCTATAAAAACGAACTCGGGAAGAAAGTCAACTCGCTCCTGCTCGAAAAATAAAAAGTAGCAGAAAGTTTCAAATAGAGTAAGGTCAATTTAGTTTCCAAAGTGTCTTGATAGTCCTCTCCTCAAGGAATTCAAGTTGTATGAAAGTGGAAAAACAGAGGAAAGCAGACTGTTACAACGGAGTTCACCCAGGATGAAGCGGTGAAGGTACGGGTTAGCCCTTGCATTGATAAGATGAACAGGACAGGGAGGGAAGTGAGTAGAAAGTCCTGGTTGACACGTTGGTAAGCAGAGAAGAGCGGTAACCATTAAAACTGCCGCAGAGGACTGGATGGGAAGCGACGCTGTTATGGACTAGCAGACAGGAGACAGTTAAAGGGAGAGAGCTGACGGCACGACTACGCTTTGATTCCGTACTGTTCACAAGTGTTATGTAAGACTGGCTCCAAGATGTGAAGAACTTCATGCTTGGGGGAGTGAAACAACGTAAAGAGGCGACATCTGAAGAATAAATGAGGAAGAGTTACAGTGACGCAGACTTTCTAACTTCATGGGGACTTAATGCCATTAGAGATTGGAATTTTTCATAAGACTCGTGATAGGCAAGCCAAGAATGTCTCTACATGTATAGATGATGCTAAAGAAGATGTAGCAGCCGTGTGGGAGGTTGTTTCTTAGCCAGCAAAGGACACCAGCACATTAGCAACAAAGGGAAAGTGGGAGTGTTCTTTTCTCTGAATTCCTCTGTTTTCTGTTCATAAGGTTGTCTGTGAAATTACTTTTATTATTTTTTTTTCAACAAAGGGCAGAAGTTGTCCGATTGCTATTAATAAAATAAAGGCGAAATATTCCAGTTAATCGCCTCCCCTGCACTACAGTGAGTGATCTGACTGAAAAAAAACAAATAAACTCTAAAAATATCTCAACAACTTTAACATGGTGAGGTGCCCACTCACTATTCTTCCATTACACCCACGGGCAGAGGAGGTTTTCCAAGGGCGAGTGTTTCGTGGCAAAGGTGAAAGTGGGAATTCGGGGGGTGTGAAAAGAACGGGTGTTGGGGTTGTTTGTGGTGGAGCAGGAAGGGGAAGGTGGGGTGGGAGGAGGGGTTTGCTGGGAGTGGTCAAGCTAAACCGTCCGATCAATAAGTGGCCTCTAGTCTTGCCTATGTAATTACGGGTAGTGGTGTAATTAGGGATCTGCTTCGAGCGCGGGTCCCACAGGTATTAATTAGCTCATTCATTAATGAGCGGAGTTCGCGGAGCAGAGCTTAAACCTGATGAAAGAAGGCTATTGGGATTAGTGGTGGTGGTGGTGGTAGGAGTAGTGGTGGTGTTGAGGTAAAGAGGAGGAAGGTTCTATTAGTTGTAGAAAGTAATGGTTCCGGTAGAGGGGAAGGTGTGTGTGTGTGTGTGTGTGTGAGTGTGTGTGTGTGTGTGTGTGTGTGTGTGTGTGTGTGTGTGTGTGTGTGTGTGTGTGTGTGTGTGTGTGTGTGTGTGTGTGTGTGTGTGTGTGTGTGTGTGTGTGTGTGTGTGTGTGTCGAGAACTAAGTCTACGTGTACCATTACATAACGCGCTGCAATTAAACGAAGGAAAGTAAAACAATCCATAAAAACAGAAATCAGTGCGATCACCAACATTCTGAGTCATGTGTGTCTCATGAGTGACGAGGAAACCATACATTGTGCAGGACAAACACCAGGTGACGGAATGCCTGGAGAATCAGGGAGGCAACAGGGGGGAAGCGACAAAACACCCACACCGAAGCTGCCTTTCAGGATAACTAATGTCAAAATAACCAAT
>NC_087174.1:2395000-2397500 GCF_035594125.1 Scylla paramamosain
CAGACAGAAACAAACAAACTATTTTTCTTTTTCCTTTAAGTTCAGTAATTTTCTGTGACCAATATTCGCACGTAACAATTCTGAGTTTCCGGAAAGACTCGACAGTTTTCAAAACATTTCTTTTCATAGAAATATTGCCAATTGTTAAACTAAGCAAAGAAAAAGCATATATCGTATTTTATTCTAAGATAACTCTAAATCATTTCTGGTCAATCACCCTTGACCTATTACCAACAACCAGGGTCACCGTGACCTCGTCGCGATATCATACAGGCCTTGACATTTACGGCGAAAGAGAAAAAAGAGAGAAAAATGGATAAGTTAAAATTGTGAAAGCAGAGGGACGTCGCGAATGATCGTTGTCCTTGCATGCTTGTCGGTCACAACTGCGAGGAAATAGTAAAACTGTCTGGAAATGAGACTGAGACTGACAGCGAGCTTCGAATTAACGCGCAAAAGTAATGGAAACTGGTGATTACTGTGCAGCAAAAACTTGCTATGAATTGTGACACTGGTCGCTCACCCTCTGCCACGAACTACTCCTGAGTGACCCAGAGTTGCACAAGCTTCAGAGGAAGGTCATCATAAGTGTTTGAGGCCAAAACAGCACGTCTTCTTTGTTCATCTCTTTAAACTTGCTCTCTCATGGAGTATTGTCTTTGAATTAGTGATGAACTGGTAAAATAACAAACAGTCAACAAAAAGTTAAAGAGTGGAGTCCAAAGTGACTTCACCATTTTGTATTATTTACTGTACAGCGTATCCATGTCAAGTGTTACACGAAACCCTTTCTCACTGGGCAGTCACCACACTCACTTGAGGCGACTTGGCTCAACATGAAGTCCCCAAACCCGAGACCACTCAGGGCCATCTACCGAATCGCAGACTTAGAATATGAATACTCCCCACAGACTAAGAAATATTATGGCAGCTGGAAAAATATTAAGATACCGGTGTTGTTTGCGAGGGCAGAGAAAGGAATATAAAACCGCTAGACTCTTCTCAGCTTTCTCCCTTTTTTTCTTCCATCTGCTCCCTCGCCTCTCACAAATTCTGGATCCGACCGTTTTGCAGAGGTTAAGTTGAGATTATAAATACGACGTCTGGCGGGTTAGGACGACAGGAAATTAGCATAATGACCGCCGGAGAGCCTAATTGGAGGTATTTTTCTTCATTCTTACGAGGAGTCGGTCACCACAGTTCAGCACAGGACTGGAACCGGGGACGCCAGCTGGAAAAATGCTGCCTCAGTATATCCTCTCCATCCTTTCTTATTCACGTTCCATTCGACAAAGAGACACTACCGACAGCTCATTCTCCTCCTCCTCCTTCTTATTGCTATTCCCTTCTTTTTTTCTGATTTCCACCCCTTTCCTATTATTCTTTCCACACCAGCCAGACTCTCTCTCTCTCTCTCTCTCTCTCTCTCTCTCTCTCTCTCTCTCTCTCTCTCTCTCTCTCTCTCTCTCTCTCTCTCTCTCTCTCTCCGTTCATCATTGTTGTGCACACCTGAATCATGCCACAAATACGTATCTGGAAAATTAATTGCCCCACAGACAATCTAATTTAGGTGTAGATGTTGAAGTGGTATTGAGAGAGAGAGAGAGAGAGAGAGAGAGAGAGAGAGAGAGAGAGAGAGAGAGAGAGAGAGAGAGAGAGAGAGAGAGAGAGAGAGAGAGAGAGAGAGAGAGAGAGAGAGAGAGATTAATAAACTTATAAAGAGAATACGGATGTTTCTTAGTAGAGTGAAATGCAACAAGTAGAGAAGCCATAACAAAAATCATTATTAACTCCCCGGTCTTCCTGCCTCCTCCATGAACTCGGAGCCTCCCTACTAATCATCCTGCAGATATAAAGACCTTGCCTCCGCCACATTAATATAAAGACCTTGCCTCCGCCACATTAATAAGGTTTATTTTGTCCCCTGCTATTGTTCAAACTATTTATTTTACTATCAGCCTCGATACATACCACAAAATTTTCTCCAAACTTTCTTTTTCATCTCCATTTAAGATAATCATACTAAAGAATACTTTTCCAACCTATTTTCTGCCTAGATTGAGGAAGTATTTTCTGTCTGGCTGTAAAATTCTAGCTCTTTTCTATATTTAACATCGCGTTTTCAAGACTTTAAAAGAATCATTCAAATCATTTTCATTCAGAAGTTTTCAAAATGAGTCCAGCTTTCCTCTCTCGCCCCTTGCCCTGCTCCCCACCACCCTCCCCAGGCCGCCTACCACGTGCCAGGCAGGACACAGGTGTTCCTCGCCGCTAAATTACTCAGGTAGGACCGTGCTGAGCGGGAGAAGGGGATCACCAACCTTGCCTCGCCCAACTGTTCTCCTAACAAACGACTAGTTTACCGCCACTGGGTATTACTCGCTTTATTGTGACGCATTTCGACTTTATTCGCAAACACAACCCTAACAAAACACAAGTAAAGTCTCGCAGTGTGATCTGTGAGCTTCAACCGGACGCGGGAATCACGCAATAAAGGGAA
>NC_087174.1:2400000-2435000 GCF_035594125.1 Scylla paramamosain
CATTCAGCCAATAATAATTAGTGGCTTCATTATGGGTGCAGCAAGCTTATTTGATTTTCCCCTGAAGTAATGATTCAATTTTTCCAACTTGAGGCAGCCAGCTGACCCCTATCTCTCGCGACTCATGGTAGGAAGGTCACCCTGGGAGAAGAGAGGAGTTTCAAGTTAGATTACACTCAGGGAAACTTACACTGCAGGAGGAAACGGCACAACTTGTGTCAGACAGACTCGTCGTATAACAGCATCAGCTGTCCCGCACAGCTCCTCCGCCCGGCTGCCAGCCTGGGCTAGGGCGCGGCTCAGACAGGCGTCTATTTCCGTGCACTCAGTGTAATTTGGAAACAAAGAATTGTCTTCCTTTCACTAACTTGTTACCAGACGTTCTTTAAGTGACAACGGAAAACTCATTGTAAAAGTCGTAGTCTTGGCAATAACATAAGGTGTTAGTCTAAACCTACTGCTACACAATGTGACCAGGAAGAAGAGAGGATCATTGGCAGATATTCAGTTTTTCAAAATTTGTCCTCGTGTTGAGTTTAGGCACGGCCCGTGCGCTCGACCGTCAGTCTCGAGGCTTCTGATGGCGAGGACACTTCCTGTGAGTGACCTCGAGGCGGCACAGCTCTTTAATCCCTTCGTAATGACCAGCTGGTGCAAAGCAAAGGCACGTCCGTACATCAGCAGAGCACGAACAATAGCGAGGACAAACACGCACCGACGACCCTGCTGGTGTAACACGGCTCCCTTGACTACAGCCAAGGCGCAGGGGTGAGCGTGAGCGTGAGGCGGCCCCCTGCCCTCCCTCCCTGCCGCCTCCTCCTGTCACCCTCCTAACACGCCCATCACTCACAACAACAAAGTATTATCGAAGTATCTCGTTAATCTGATGCTTCTCCTTACACGTGCAAATAGAGTTCGTCGTTAGTCACGAGCAATAAAGTATTCTGTTCATCAACCGTTCAACGAGGCGATTGCAATAAGTTCACGTTCACACACACACACACACACACACACACACACACACACACACACACACACACACCAAATAATGTGAGCATACGGTGTTTACAACGCTGCTTATTCAACACGTACGGCAACAAAAACATATTTTCAGCACGTCAGGAAGTGGACAGGAAGGATCGGTGTTGGATGGAAGGAAAGAAAGTAAAAGAAGCGAAAAATCCACCATGGTTACATTCAGTATTCAGAAAGCCGCGCCACATCACCCAGTTTTGAAAGCTTTTTCATTTCGTTACAGACAGATATTATTTTTCCTCTCAAAAGACGCGTGGATTGCTAGATGATGCAGCAGTGGGACAGAAAAGTTTATCAATATCCAATGAACTGCTTATGATTCTCACAAATAGATATGAATGCTGCTGGAGATGATGTGTGTGTGTGTGTGTGTGTGTGTGTGTGTGTGTGTGTGTGTGTGTGTGTGTGTGTGTGTGTGTGTGTGTGTGTGTGTGTGTGTGTGTGTGTGTGTGTGTGTGTGTGTGTGTGTGTGTGTGTGTGTGTGTGTGTGTGTGTGTGTGTGTGTGTGTGTGTGTGCTTGTTTATTTGTCAATCTGTTATATATATAGAGAGAGAGAGAGAGAGAGAGAGAGAGAGAGAGAGAGAGAGAGAGAGAGAGAGAGAGAGAGAGAGAGAGAGAGAGAGAGAGAGAGAGAGAGAGAGAGAGAGAGAGAGAGAGATTCTGATTTTTCTTGTCGTAAATCTGAAGGAGAAACATCTTTTTAAATGTTTCTTTAATTCCAATATAATTTTCTACGACCAACTTTCAGCTCTTAAATTACAAATAAGACTAACTTCCCTCCCTCTGACCACACCGAAACACCACAGTTTCTCAACTTCGTATAATCCTGTCGGGTTGGACGTCAACTTTGGGCAGACATAAACTATTCATCTAATTTCAGCGAGGCGGCGAGGCTCAGGCATCACGCGAAGTCCTTTTTGCTCCCTCTCTCTCTCTCTCTCTCTCTCTCTCTCTCTCTCTCTCTCTCTCTCTCTCTCTCTCTCTCTCTCTCTCTCTCTCTCCTAAACATTTTGCTACAGTATCTCTACTTTACCCTTGCTATTCCACATAAGATACACATGGTAACTGCTGACAGAGCCCTCCGTTCGTCACGAGGCAACACAACTTAGTCTAGTCAATGTCCAGCACCGCCAGTCAGCTCTGTGGCAATCAAGACGCTTCAACACTTCATAAAATTCTATGTTTTATGACTTTTGTAGCACGTGGCTTGCCCCTTAGCTATGAGATCACAGGAATAATATGCTTACGTCCTTCCCCTTCAACACTGGAAAACCTCTCCTCGTAACAGATTTAAAAGCATCCCGCGGCCCTTAGCTCTTGGTGCCAGACCCCTTGTGTCAAGCACCTAGCACTTATAACGTGTATTCATCAAAATCAAGTCTCGAAGCGTACAATGTTCTTAGTTACCTTTCATCCCTAAGCCGATGGAAGTCTTCATACAGAATGAGGGAAAGAGCATTAAGTCTCAACCAGCAGCTGAGACAACCAGATATCCTCTTTTACACAAAACTGATATGTTATGTCCAACTCTGAGCTGCCTCTCCTCCGGAACTGTGTCTGAATGTTTCACGCCACTGTTAAAGGAGCCGCATTTTTTTTTTTTTTTTCTTTTTAACACCAACGAAATTCTTTACTGACAATGACTGACTCTTCAAATATTTATGTCCTCCACATGTTCTAGCCTCCTTGTGGCCGTCATAACCCTGACACAGAGTTCCCTGGCCTTGCGTGACGTGGCAGGGAAAGCCCACAGATCTAATCCAGTCCCCCCTGCTGGAGACGAGTATTAAAATATAAAAGAACCGATCATGGAACCAGTAAAAACATACATAACAAAGAAATTCAGTATTAAGTCCCTAATCTGTTTAGTAAAAAAAAAAAAGGTGTGTGTGTGTGTGTGTGTGTGTGTGTGTGTGTGTGTGTGTGTGTGTGTGTGTGTGTGTGTGTGTGTGTGTGTGTGTGTGTGTGTGTGTGTGTGTGTGTGTGTGTGTGTGTGTGTGTGTGTGTGTGTGTGTGTGTGTGTGTGTGTGTGTGTGTGTGTGTGTTAGGAATATCTACTCTTTGATAGCAAGATTAACGCCTCAAGGCTACAAAAGCATACGTCTTAAGATTAATTCTCACACGTTATAGAAATTCGTATTCCTGACACAGCGACTCCAAGGAAAACGAGAGAGAGAGAGAGAGAGAGAGAGAGAGAGAGAGAGAGAGAGAGAGAGAGAGAGAGAGAGAGAGAGAGAGAGAGAGAGAGAGAGAGAGAGAGAGAGAGAGTAAATTGTTTTAACATCTACTATATACCTTTTTCTTTGTTCCTTTTTTTTTTTTTTTTTGAGGGGGAAGGGCGGTGGAGGTGACGAGTAAAGGGGAAGGAGGAAGAGAAGGACAAAAAGAGAAACCTACATGGGACAAAAGAGGTGTGGGCGTTTTTGTGCTGTCTTTATGTTCCCTCCACGACGCGTCCACTCCTCCTGTTTATCCCTTTTTACCCAGTGTCTCCCTTTGCCTACCACCACCACCACCACCACCACCACCCAGTCTTTTTCTTTTTTTTTTCCTCGTATCTTGCAGGTTCGTCTGATCCCGTGATAGAGATGGAGGTCCTTTATTCTCGCTTTTCTTTATGCGTTCAGCTGTTTGGATATACTTCTCTTACATACTATGAGAGAGAGAGAGAGAGAGAGAGAGAGAGAGAGAGAGAGAGAGAGAGAGAGAGAGAGAGAGAGAGAGAGAGAGAGAGAGAGAGAGAGAGAGAGAGAGAGAGAGAGAGAGAGAGAGAGAGAGAGAGAGAGAAATTACCTCAATCAATCCGTATTTACTCTTTATTTCATGTACATTATTATTATTACCTATTACGGCGTGACATGATTTTTCTCTCGTATCCCCTTCGCCTGTCTTTTCTTCCCCCTCTCCCTATCCGCCTCTTTCCTTCTCCATTCTTCAGTTCCTTTTCGCATCCGGCTGTTTCCATTAGCACAATTTGCAAGCTCATTACTTTCATTACGCTCTTGTTATTTATACTCGACCTTCCTGATACTTGACGTAAGAACAAGACCACTGAATAATACCAAGTTATTATTAGCTTATAATGAGCGCAGTTGACTTGGATAATTGGCGGATGATCTTTTTATCCCGATTTGAATGTACTTATTATTCTTTTAATCCTACAGCAAAACATGACACTGGTAGCTCTCTTGTGGGCTTAGAATAAGATAGTTGTGCTTCAGTGACATTTCAAGAGTACTAGATGTGAATGATGTGACTTATAATCAAGTGTGAAAGGAAATGGAAAGAAACAAAACGTGGAAATTATAGAAATCAAGCAGTAGCGATAAACTTGGTTCGGTAAGGAGGTGATTAATATTTGATTGAAATATAATTAATGCGATGTAATATTTAACATCATCGTAATTAACATAACGTTTAAGTAATATTTGTTGTACGCGGGTATCGGTGACTTGAGGAATCTAAATTATTGGGGAGGTTTTTAAGAATGCAAATCAGGTGCTTGCAAAAGGTTACGTGTGTTTTCTTTTAATCTCACGTTTCACTTTCTCGTGTTTTCTTCCTTGAGCGTCTCTCTCCGTCGCGTTTTCATTCACTCATTCCAGTACCTTTCAGACATCGCTCTCTTTTCGCCTCCCTGCCAAATCCATTTCCTTTTTCCATCATAAGAACTATTTTTTTTTCCTTCTTTTTCTTCTCGTCAACGTTCCTACATCGACCCCTTTCACATTTTTCCCTGCACCGTTAACTTATTCTTCCTGCTCTTCCCCATCCTCTTATTTGTATCTTTACATCTCGCTTCATGTCGCGCGCGCACACACATACACACACACACTCTCACTTTAATGTTATCGAGTGTTTTGTGATCATTATAAATCCGATTCCCGGAAAGGTGAGGAAAATTTCCCTTTGGACATATGGAAAAAACTCCTTTTGACACTTTACGAGGAATCTGATTACGAAGAAAGAGGTGCGTGCCAATGATCACTATTTATACTTCACTATTGAAACGTTCACGGTGAATAGACCAATGTACAATAATGTTAATAATAATAATAATGATAGTAGTAGTAGTAGTAGCAGTAGTAGTAGTAGTAGTAGTACCAGTAGTAGTAGTAGTAGTAGTAGTAGTAGTAGTACCAGTAGTAGTAGTAGTAGTAGTAGTAGTAGTAGTAGTAGTAGTAGTAGTAGTAGTAGTAGTAGTAGTAGTAGTAGTAGTAGTAATAATAATAATAATAATAATAATAATAATAATAATAATAATAATAATAATAATAATAATAATAATAATAATAATAATACTGTCCACATTATTAGTGCTAGTGTCTGTGAAAGTGAACAAATATATTCAACTACACTACTGATACGACTCAAGAAAGAAACGGAAAAAAAGACAAGTTTCAAACAATTTTGTGCCAAACTTAATATGACAAGAGAGGATTTTTCACAGAGAACAAAATTCACAAGTTGAAAAGAATCCGATGAAAGAGAAGGGCTTATTAAAATTTACTTGTTTAGTTGACAAGTAATGCACCTCTAAGGATTGAGAGAGAGAGAGAGAGAGGAGAGAGAGAGAGAGAGAGAGAGGAGAGAGAGAGAGAGAGAGAGAGAGAGAGAGAGAGAGAGAGAGAGAGAGAGAGGAGAGAGAGAGGAGAGAGAGAGAGAGAGAGAGAGAATCATTTAGTCACAGCATCACGCTTCATCACTAAACAGAAGAAAACTTTAATATTTACAATACGATCTCAAAAGCAGCAAAATTTGGTGCTCCCGAAGAGATAAGACGCGAAGTCATTCACACGTAATCACTGTCAAGAAGTACTGTCCATTCAACACATTCAGCGGCGATAAAACTCCTTAATTTTCCAAGGTTGCCATGACTCTGCAGCTAACCAACCATTCAGAGCCTGACAACATATCTGTACTCTTTGATATATCATTAAGATTAGAAAGAGAAAATTTTGCCCCATACATGAGCCACGAGGCGATGAGGTGACGCTTAACTGGCAGGCATGGGAAGGCAGCACCATGATTGCACATCGTTGGGAATGATTGCAACACGCCCGAGGTCACTGGTGGAGATGCAACGTGTAGGAATCAATACGAGCGACTTTGATACACCAACACGCGACGCTGACTGCATGTTTGCCTTTATGCCTCGCTCCACACCGTGTCTCCAGCAGCCTAAACGCGCATAATTGCCGAACAAACCCATTGTGTCTTGCTACCTGAACAGGATATTACTGCATTACATTCTGAAATTTCCCACTTCTTAAAAAATAATTTTCATAAGAAGTGTAACATGAAACTTAATTCTAATGTAATGATTCAACAATTTGCAAGTTCTCAGAATTCATTATATTTTCACAATGTTGCTAAATTTAGTCCCTACTTGTAAGAAAATATAAATGGCACGTCCTCCTCCTCTTCCGCTTTTCTCTCTTCCTCCTACGTATAATAACTATTACTGGGCTAGAAAATATATTATTTCCAATTATATGTCACCTTCCCTCCCAAGAGAGAGCACCTGCTATTAATAACCCGCACCATTACTTAGTTCCTTTTCTCCGTACGCACTTAAATCACGTCATTCTAAATTCAGTCTCGTATAACGCAGCGCCCCGGCAAAGTGAGTCAAGTATTATTCATAAGAAGGATCTAAGGCAACTATGATTCAATTGGTATTTTTCTTTCTTTTATGACAGATGGTCCTTCGTTCCGCGTGCCGCCCAGCGACCAGTACGCAGAGGTCGGGGAAAACGTGACCTTGAGCTGCCAGGTGGACTCCATGCCAGATCCAACAATCGTGTGGATCAACCAGCAGACCCAGACTGTGGCGGGGACAGGCTCGGAGCTTCGCGTCTCCGTATCAAGAGCCAGCGTAGGCGTGTACCAGTGCATCGCCAAGGTGGAGGGCTTCCCGGAGATATCAGACACCGTTGGAGTGTTTCTCAAGGTACGCTTCCTTTGTTTGATTGCCGCCGCTTTAATTCCTTCTTCATTCCTTGCCTGTTTTCCTTTTTGTAGACTGAAATACGAAGAGATGTCTGCTCCGATGGAGGATTTTTCCAAGGCATTCATCCTTCGTGTTTTTCATTGTTGTAATTGTGTCCATTCTTTGCTTGTTTTCCATTTGTAAACTGAAATACGAAACGACGTCTGCCGCGGAAAGGGGGACTGTGTGTGATGAAGACGAATTAACGCAGACAATCCTCTCCTCTCGCAGGGTCCGCCGCAGGTGCGTTCCGAGAGGATCCAGTGGGGGAAGATGGGGGAAACCGTGCTGGTGGAGTGCCTCATCACCTCCGCCTCCACCCGCTCCGTCACCGTCACCTGGACCCCACAACGGACAGGAGGTCGACTTAGGTGAATGAGAATGTCAGTTTTAATGAGACAAATGAGCAAAGTTCCCATTAACGCTCATTTCCTACCAAGCCAACTACAAGCCCTCGCTCATACCGGCCGTGGCGCGGCGTTTAAACACTCCGCCTGTACTGGCCATTCTCTTCGTACATTAATTAACCTTAACAAACGTGCCCTTTCTCCCATTCACAGAGGAAGGCCGCTTTGAGGTGACGGAAGACGTAACGGCCCAGGGCTTGCGTCACACCCTGATGGTGCACAAGGCTCAAGCTAAAGACTTTGGACCCGTACAACTGTTCCGTCCAGAATGCCTATGGGTCTGACGTCTTCGAAATTATCCTCAATAAGAAAAGTGAGTCGTTGTATTTAACTCTGTCTTATTATATACAGTAATTCATATACAAGAGATGCAATGTTGATGACTTAGAGGAAAACCTGTGAATGCAGAATACGTAATACAGTTGCTCATAGTTTCCTCACCGTTATCTTGTGAGCTTTTCTCCTTATTTCCTCCAATCCCGCCATCTCATCCTCTTCGCTACTTCATATACACTTCTCTATCCACTCGGTAGTAACATTTTCCTCCTCGTCCACCGTTCTTCCTTCTCTCTTCGTCTTCTTCCTCGTCCTCCTCCTCTTCGTCCTACATTTCACCGCACATCATTTCCATTCAAGACGTCATGTAACTGACATCAGCTCACCACAGACTTCAAGACGTGCACTTTCGCCTTCCAGAAACCCTGCCTCTGCTCTTCATATTCTGCGGAGTGACTGGAGGAATTGTGTTCCTCCTGGTGGCGGCGGTGGTGGTCATCATGTGTGCCAAACGGTCCGCAGCTAAACAGAAAGGTGAGTGCACAACGTTACTCTGTGTACCATATTCAGAAGCTCCTGTGCCTCAACTCCACCACATTCAAAAGGCTACAATTCAAGTTAAGGTTTTTAAGGGTGTTCTTACAGTTCTAGTGACAGATTAACAAGGACTTCTACATTATTAACAGGAGCAACACACATGAGAACCAGACTAATAATAAACTCTGTTGCTTTTGAAAACAGTCGTAATGAAAGAGCAAAAACGTTTCACAATATGGGCCTATGAAGTGGGTGACAATGACGGGGCCAGAAGGAGAGGAGACCACCAGAGTGTTGTATCGCTCCTCGGTGACCACACAGTGTTGCGATGCTAAGCTATTTATGGAGTACGTGGCTCGGTTTCCTGCCACTATCGGGGATTCGAGTCAAGTTGATCTACGACATTATCAGTCACTCGAATATTCCAGGCTGTATTCTTTCCCTCCAGGTGTAGTAGTAGTAGTAGTAGTAGCAGTAGTAGTAGTAGTAGTAGTAGTAGTAGTAGTAGTAGTAGTAGTAGTAGTAGTAGTAGTAGTAGTAGTAGTAGTAGTAGTAGTAGTAGTAGTAGTGTTCTTATTATTATTATTATTATTATTATTATTATTATTATTATTATTATTATTATTATTATTATTATTATCATATTCTCTTATTGGCCAACAGACGCCAAGACCGGAGGAGGATTACCAGAGAAAACCGTTGCGCTACAAATGACTGACCAGAATTCCACAGCAAACGAATCTGATCTCAAGGTAAGAGAGAGAGAGAGAGAGAGAGAGAGAGAGAGAGAGAGAGAGAGAGAGAGAGAGAGAGAGAGAGAGAGAGAGAGAGAGAGAGAGAGAGAGAGAGAGAGAGAGAGAGAGAGAGAGAGAGAGAGAGAGAGAGAGAGAGAGAGAGAGAGAATCTGAACTTTGAGCCAGTGTAGTGACCAGCGGAGATATGAAATAAATAATACGTCTGGGATCTATCTCCACCTATTAGAGCATCACTCCAGCCAGTCTAGTGCTTCGCGTGACTTGTGAGGCGCAGTGAGCACATCGCCTCGCCCCCTCAGATGACTTCACTAATACGAAATTCTATAATAAATAATTCCCTTGGCATGTAAGAGGTGTAATACCGCGGTGTACTAATTCAAGGTGTTGTGGTGGATACTTGTTATGCTTTTAGTGTCAAGGGAAGCTGCAGGGGACCGATATATTACTAGACCTGAGATATCTGTCAATCATTCAGTCCCATTCCAGGGTGCCTTGATTTATTTCATCGTATTTAGAGAACAAAACTATGAACAAAAACTGGTCTTACTTATCTAGGCAATCGTATTTTTTTTTTTTTTTTTTTTTTGAGGATAGCGTTTGCTTGGCTTCATAAACATAAACTATAAGTCAGTGTGCTTCTCCCCCAGGTGGAGTTGGACCAGCGCACAGGGTCTTCCATGAGTAATAAAGACGCTGACCTGGATGGATGGGGCGGAGGAGAGAAGGAGAGCGAGCAGCCTGCCACCCCGACCTACCTCACCTCCACTAACTCCTACCTCTACCCCGAGACCTTCACCGGCATTCCTCTCAAAATTGTAAGTCTATAAGAGGATTACCTTCTGGTTCATTTGCAAACATGATAAACAAAATATTATTCTTTATGTGATAGATAGACAGTTTTTTTTTTTCCTCTTTTTTTTCTACATTTTTTCTCCCTTAATTTATTAGTATTGCGAGCAACTGTCTTTTTGATCTTCATAAAGCTGACAAGTAATTTCCTTTGAAAAAAAAATTGGAGACTTTTAATTATCAAAAGAGCCTCGACGAATCCAGTCCTTTTATCAGTAAATATTTATTGTGCTTCCCTTCCAGAACGGCCACCTCAACAGCAACGGTGGTGGTCTTTCCTACGGCAACTACGCCGACCACTCCACTGTGGCCGCAACCACTCAGCAGCAGAACCAGCAGCAGCAACAGCAGCAGCAGCAACAGCAGCAACAGCACAACAGCAGCAGCAGCAGCAGCAGCAACAGCAGCAGCAAAAGCAGCCTTCTTCTCCCTCTAGTGGTTATCTCCTGAGCGGCAACAACATCGCTCCAGGCGGCGGTGTGGGTGTGGGGGCGGGAAGCTTCACCCACACGCCGCCAGGCCTCGTCACTACCAGCCAGCACTCTCTCTATCCCGGCTACAGCGAGTATGACGCGGGGAGAGACGCTCCTGACGGCGTGCACGGCTTCTCCCCAGGGTATAACAACGGCTTCACCAACCACAGCTTCAAGGCATCTTCCGGCACTCTTCCTCTCTCTCTCCATGTCAACTCCAGAGGGAACGGAGGTGTCACCGCCAATACCACCGCCACCATTCCTAGACTCGGCATCCCCGTCGACCACAGCCAGTATATAGTGCCCCCGAGAACCCAGGTGTTGCAGGGGGCCCTTGCCACACACGTCTGATCCAAGCCTCGGCCAGGCC
This sequence comes from Scylla paramamosain, assembly GCF_035594125.1. NCBI lineage: Eukaryota > Metazoa > Arthropoda > Malacostraca > Decapoda > Portunidae > Scylla > Scylla paramamosain. Next base: position 2,410,696 of record NC_087174.1, read on the forward strand.
AAGTTACACGTTGTTATTACTGATAACATTAGAGCGCATGATGCGGATCCACCAAAAACAGAGGCGTGAAATGATGCAGTGCGGATGCTTCTGCCGTAGTGAGTGTCCCGGCGGCGTCATGATGCTGTGTACATATCTAGGGTCCAATACAGGCTTGGTCTACTCCTGTTGTGTGAGCAAGACTCGTGCCGGGCCAGGAAGGGGGAGATGCTGAGCCATACTCTCTCGGCCACTGTTAAGTGGGAGGGACACTACCGAGGGCAGCAACACACCGATTGCAAGACTGCGGCAAGACGGACATTAGAGAAGCGTTCCTACTGTGGTGCAATAGTCGTAAGATTAAGTCGATGTGTAAAAAAAGTGTGAGATTTTTTTTTCTAGACACTTAACGAGAGTGCTGTTCTCTGTTCTCCATAAAGTTTGAACGTTTAAAGAAGAAAAACTCGTCAGAGTAGAAAGTGATATTTTCCATGTATAGAAAAATATTCTACACACACACATCCACATGCGCGTACACACACACACACACACACACACACACACACACACACACACACACACACACACACACACACACACACACACACACACACACACTCAAGAGCCAGGCAACTTACATTTTATTAATATATTGCTGGGAATATATATATCTTAAATCCAGGCGACCCCCTAATCCAATGTACCGTAGAGCTTGTAGTGGCCGAGGTGGTTCAAATCGCTGCCCACGCCCCGTCCCTCCCCGGCCGGTGGAGCGGGAATCAGAGCAGGCAATTGGCTACGATACATGGAGAGTTGAACCTTGGGAGTGGGTCTTGAAGCAGGCCAGTGACAAAGTGAAGTCAAGTTATACATGGCTTGCAACTTTGATCTTGGGGTGACTAAAGCACTGCCGCAAGGCGAGGCTTTAGTGACGCAAAGCCGAGCGGAGCTTTCTTTTGCTTCGCGACGCATCGTCTTTCCATTTCTCCACTGAAGCAGTATTGGTTCCGTCGTAATTCGATTCTCAGGGAAGGAAAAACTCACTACAAATTTGGGAGAGGGTAAAGGTGTGCACAAGGTCCATGAAGTGTACAGATTAAGAATGGGGATTAATCTCAGTAAGCAAGCAACTTTTTATTGATTTCAATTTGGTCTAAAGGGGGATTTTTGAAGTTTATAAAGGTATTATAGTCCTCTCCCTTGCCCAGACCCCTTAAAAGGAGCTCCTGACTCCGCAACCGCTCGCTTCACGTCTTGTTGTTGTTGTTGTTGCTGTTGTTGTTACAGTATTTTGTGAAACGTAAACGTGAATGAAAACAAATAGGTTCCTTCAATTTTAAGTACTGAGGAGCAAGTCATTTATTTAGTGGGTATGACGTGGCCCTGGACCTGCCTCCACGCCGGGACGAGGGACACACACACACACACACACACACACACACACACACACACACACACACACACACACACACACACACACACACACACTCGTGCTTGTGGCTCAGCAGGGACAGAGGCACGGGAAGTCGCGTGTCACTGGAGCAGCTTTGTATACACGCGGTTACTCTACAGGGAGCTTTTGGCTGGCATTACAAAGAAGCTGCATCACACACGAGTTCAGTACCAATAACTAGGCCACAATTAATATAATTAATTGAACAGAAGCACCATGACTTTAATCCCTAATGTGGATATATATTATGTCCGTCAGTGTTTGTTATCTGTGGATTTACCAACCCAGAGATTAGGAGCACACCAAACAACGAAATTATCCTACATATGCCACAAAGGAAAGCAATTGAGTTACGAGTAGAGTGAGTGTTCCTTCTGGGGCGAGAGGACACACTCTGTCCAGAAAGGATCTCGTAATACATTCGTAATACCTCAGTGTCAATTAATAATCTTCCTCTTTTATGTGTGGTTACTAGAAATATGGCATGTACACACCAAGTAACCAGAACATCATAATATGTATCAAGTATTTCGCAATACTATTGTATTGTGTAGGAAGATTTCCTCCCATAACAGCATTTTTCTCAGAGCGGCAGAGCTGGCGAAGGCCTCACCACCACCTCCAGTCCTCGCGGCACTCGGCCCTCACTGCCCTCTTCCTCCCCGTCCCTGACCTCTACATCCCCAGTCTTCCTGATTGTTTGTTACCATTTAGACCATCAGAGCGTCGCTGTGTGCAGGTTTGTTGACTCCAGATAATCATGGTGCGCTCAGGGTGGAGGAGTGGAATATTGAGCCCCGCTGCCACACGGCCAGACCTGGCGGGGCTTGGCGACACGCTTCTTTGCCGAAAGGGGCACGCCAGCGCATTACTAACATTATAACACATACATGATCTCTCTCTCTCTCTCTCTCTCTCTCTCTCTCTCTCTCTCTCTCTCTCTCTCTCTCTCTCTCCTCTCTCTCTCTCTCTCTCTCTCTCTCTCTCTCTCTCTCTTCTCTCTCTCTCTTTGCAAGAATACTTACGAATATATATATATATATATATATATATATATATATATATATATATATATATATATATATATATATATATATATATATATATATATATATATATTCGTCATGACAACAAAGCGCCAAAGATTCATGAATGACATTAGTCGTTTTAAAAGTTAAAAAAGGCAACAGTCACAAGGATGAGTTATGAACGACATGCTCTGAACTCAAATAACTCAAAGCGTTTAATCATCCACTTTAGGAAATTATTTGTAAGGGGACATTTTCGGGATCATTGTTACTAAATACTTGAAAAAAGACTGAAATTGAAATATGAGCTTTGAATGGTTCATTACTTTTACTATTTTTCTATTGTTTTAGACAGTAGAAGCGTGTGGTTCTAAAATGTTTTATTAACTTATCCCAAACTTGGTAGTTTCTGAACATCATGTCGATAAGACTTAGAGCATCGTGTACTACCACTGTGTTTTGTCTTTAGGTGTGGTGGAGAGGTCTGACAGGGCGCCCCCTTGCCATGTATATAGAACGCAGGAGCGCGTGCGTCATATCACATGTTCATTGTCACGTTCATCACATTATCTGTGTACATATCAAAATATTTGTAATTTTTTTGTACATATGCTTACAGTTGTAATAAATATTTTTCTACATAATTATTGTCTTTATAATTAAACCTATAAACGTTTCATTGAGAAACTTCAGCGTCTTCTAGTTTGCTACTTTTCTTTCAAATGACTCCCATTTCTACATACAACCAATACAAGTATTCATAAATGTATCAACAATGTCCAAATTCCTACATCTGTAATATATATATATATATATATATATATATATATATATATATATATATATATATATATATATATATATATATATATATATATATATATATATATATATATATATAATATAATCACTTCCAGCTTGTCTTACCTTTGCCCGAAGTCTTAAGACGCCTAAGCTTCTGACAATCGTCTTACAGAACCTGATAACTGATAGATTCTTAGCAGATCGGAGAACTTATTGCGGAGAGCGCACAAAAACAAAGGGAAAGTGAGCGCTGAAGGTCACTCGACCTCTGACCTCGCCAGGAGCATCAACGTTTTTCTTCCTCCTGTCCCTCCCGCTGTCTTGTTTCCTGGACGTCACCCCGGCCCGCTGCTGAGTTGCCCCGCTCGCCCCTTTACTGCCAGTGTGGGGGACCGGAGCACTGCAGCGACGCACTGTTGCCGCACACATCACTTTAAATACGATCCTGTTACTGCCACCACCGCCACGCCAATGTGTCTCCGCGCCAGACAGGACTGCGCGCCGTCCCCTCCACCGGGAAGACACATGTGAGTAACATTTAAGAGGCAACGGACACACAGGTAAGCAGTCAGGTACAGGCTCTTGTATTGACAGACATATATGAACTGACAAGTATGTACGTAATAAATACAAAATAAATGTTAGATTGCTGCTCACTGGCGGATGGACTTGACTGAATGATTGACTGCCTGACTGACTAACACAGCAGCCAGAGTGACTAATTTATCGCCTAGTCAATTAAGAAACGCATAGATAAATACCGTAGATACATCAACGGAGACAGCAAAAAGATATAGCCTGCGTGCAAATACAAATATAAATATAAATGGATGGAAACGCGCTGAATAATTACTATAATAATTACAATATCAATAATTATTAGAATATTAATAATCATTATCGGCAATAATTATAACAGCCTCACAATTAGCTGACTTTTCTCTTAAGTTTTGTTTTTTCAGCCTTTGTCAGTCTCTCAATTATGCAAAGAATGGGAATATAAATAACCAAACGTCCCTATTACCGCTGTGGACTTAAGACTGAAGTAGCAATTAATAACCATATATTCCTAACAGCACTGCGCCCTTTCATCTCTATCTGACCTACGATTAGAATTAATTTAGGAACTCGATATTAATTCATTTTCCGTATATCGGGTAAAGAAATTACATTAAGTTTTGCTGGTAATAAGAGAACGGAAAATGCTCATATATCATTTATTAATACTGGAAAAAGGAGGAGGAAATGAGTAAAAAGTTAAGAATATTGAGTTTCAGGAAATAGTTTACTTTTTTGCTTACAGATTTATGGTCGTTCCGTTTAACTGGCTAAATTGATTACATAAACGTTAATATTACCAGTCTTAACACCATCACTGACTGCTGGATCATGTTAGCAGCCACTGTCAACACCACTACTACTACTACCACAATTGTAACCACCACCGCCATCACCACCAAGGAAGCTTATAAAACTATCTAGCTTCCTTCATCACCACCATACGTACTACCAACACCAGCCTCATTTCAAGCCATCAATACTATCCACCACCACGATCATCACCACTAAACCTCATCACTACCACGTCCTTTACCACCAGCATCACCACCACCATCACCACCACCCTTTCTCCTACTAACACTATCAATCATCACAAACTTATTACAAAATACAGCTTCTAAACGCTATACATCATTACAACCAACCACTCTCACCACCACCACCACTACCACCATCACCACCACCACCACGCCTCCCTTCTCCCGAGGCACTCAACCTTCCGAGGTTCATCTCCTCCCCCTCACATTATTGCAACCTTTCTTCCCTTTCTTTTGTCGCCGCAGTAGGTCAGTATCCCAAGGGGTTTACTCCCCCGATGGTAGCAGCGAGGTCTCGATACCCAGGGATTGACATCAGATATTTACACGCCGAACTCGGAGTATCTAATAGTCTTTCCTTTGTACTGCCGCCCCAAAGTAAAGTATACGGCGAAAGGTGAAAGGTGAAGCATATAATTTAAGATACTGGTCTCATAAGGAGTATATTTTTAAGGACAAAGATTTAGTTATGTATCTTACGGGTGTTTTCCACGATCTTTGTTAAACTATCCTTAGAATCAGGAACACGCCCTTGAAAGCGCATGTAACTTCCACAGGAAATATACCGCCCTGTGTCCTGCAACCTGCTTCTGTCCCGTGAAGAACTTTTCACTCCCTTGACCTACCATGACGTGTTAGTTATCATATTTTACCCTTGCCAGACTTTCCACTTATCCATTTATCGACAACTTCCATAAAAAAGTGGACCTCTTGCAGCTCTTCCTCGTCTGGCCAAGCCTGGACATCAACAAAAGTTCATAAGTTCACAATGTGGGAGATAACCATTAAACCAATGGGCTTCCGAAGCTTTAGATAGGTAAATATAAATTATAAATTATAGATGCATTGACAGATAAAGCTAAGTTGATGGATAGTTAGATAGATAGATTGTAAGATAGATAGATAAATAGATAGATAGACAGATAGATAGATAGATAGATAGATAGATAAGCAAGTTGTTAGAATGTAGGTAGATAGATAGACAAACCGACAGAGAGAGAGAGAGAGAGAGAGAGAGAGAGAGAGAGAGAGAGAGAGAGAGAGAGAGAGAGAGAGAGAGAGAGAGAGAGAGAGAGAGAGAGAGAGAGAATGAAATATGTAGACAGATACATTGAGACACAAATATAAATACACACAAAGAAAGAAACAGATAGAGACAAACGGAGAGACGCAGTTACGAGAGAGAAAATACCTCCCCCTTGCCAGAAATTAATAAATAAATGAATATAAGCGCAACATCATTTTTCGTTGAATAATGAAGGATGAATATTGTCCAGCGTTTCGCACTGCTTCGACACCATCATCACCATTATCACTGTCATTATCATCGTCATCGTTGTGTTTATCTTCATTGTCATTGTTTTCCTCGTCATCACCCTTGTCATTATCAGCATTATCATCATCATCATCGTCATTATTATTATTATTATTATCAGTCATCATCATCATTGTCATTATCACCAGTATCATCATCACCACCACCACCATCACCACCATCATAATCATTATAACCACCACCACCACCACCACCACCACCACCACCACCGCCATCATTACCATCACCATTATCATCCTCATCGTCATCATTACTTCCTGTTTAATCGTCAAAGTGATGACCAGTAATAATTCATGTGCCTTGAAAGGTTTACTTATTTCATCATTCATTTTTTGTTAGTTACTGATGATGATGATGATGATGATGATGATGATGATGATGAAAAGAGGAGGAAGAGCAGGAGAAGCAAGAGAAACGAAGAAGTATAACAACAACAACAGCAACAACAACAACAACAAATAGAAAAGAAAGACAATATCAAGTGAACACAAAGAAAGATCAAAACAAACCGTATCCGTAAACCATAAAATCAAACAAAAAAGCAGGATAATGAGCCAACACACAAACAAACACACACACACACAAACACACACACATTTTCACATTTTCACACCATACGACAGTGAAACGTGATGCAAATATCGAGAAAAATAGAAAAAGCGGAACACATTAGCGCAGGAATCCCACTCTATATAGTGTTGAAATGCTGTATAATTTGCCATAATAAGTGGGGTGTAAATAGCTCGTACAGCATTCTTTACGGCACATATAACGGCATCCCTTTGCTAAAATGAATGAACAAAACAGTCTATTTTTTTTCTTCTTTATTTTTATTTATTTTTTTTTCTTTTCTTTTTACTCAGTCGGCATCTACCTACCAGTCTCGCCGCCCGTCTGTCTCGCTCTCTGTCTGTCTGTCTGTCTGTCTGCTTGTCTGTCGTTCTTTCCGTCTTTCTCCGTCTGCTCGCATGTCTGAGTGATATCAAAGTGTTTTATTTTATTCTATTTTCCATTCTTTTTTCTCACTTTTTGTCGCTGACTTTGTAGAATCTCTCTCTCTCTCTCTCTCTCTCTCTCTCTCTCTCTCTCTCTCTCTCTCTCTCTCTCTCTCTCTCTCTCTCTTACTCATATTTTTCAAAACAATGGGCAGTCATCAAAATATTAAGTCGTAAGGCAGTGCACGAGGCAAGGCTCGAGAACTACTGAAGCTGTGCCGTGTTAGTAACAGTTCGTTCCCAGCACTTAGCATAAAGGAGACTCTTTTGTGTTCTTCCATTAAACTGCCTTCAAAGGAACCAGAGAGAGAGAGAGAGAGAGAGAGAGAGAGAGAGAGAGAGAGAGAGAGAGAGAGAGAGAGAGAGAGAGAGAGAGAGAGAGAGAGAGAGAGAGAGAGAGAGAGAGAGAGAGAGATGTGTGTGTGTGTAAGCCTGACTTGTCTCAGTATAAATTCATGCACTTTACACATCCTCCTTGTCTTGTTCACACCAGCATGCTATGATATTCTACGAGTACTAGCCACGCTTCCCTTGTTTTCTCGCTGACGGATAGACTATTACCAGTGACAATAATAGCGCCCCTTTCCTCCGTCAGGGGCTGTAGAATCTCATTACAACACGTTAACAAGACATTGTGTGCTGAGTGAAGAAGATTAATGTCCTAGGATGCTGCTTCTTCCGGCTCCTTTTACTTCTCAAATACTGGTATGAATATTAATGGCCCCACGAATGCATCCTACACTCCAAGGCCGGGATTCCTTTGTGCCGAGTGGTTCCTTTTCTTTTTCTAATTTACTGAAGAAAGCTACACATCAAAAGAACAAAAGGAAACGCTTTTTTCTTGTCGTGTGGACTGTCAGGAACCTTCACCGATATCATAAGAATGCGGAGATCTAAGAAAACAAGAGACTGGTCGACCTACACAAAGCAGCTTTCGTATACCTATCATGCATTTGTCATCCTCATCAATAAATTCATCCAAATCCCCTAAAACTCTTTGTTGTGCCTGCACTGCTAAGCCACTTCGTTGTACGTTTCATAGAAAAATACATTTACAAAAAAAAATGGCACATTGACCGCTTTGTTCGTTTCAGCTGCTCGGGGACGCGAAAACAGATGCCTTTTTTTTTTTTTTTTTTTTCATATAGTGACATGATCCAAAGACTCCAACCATGAACACTAAAGTCCCACTGCTTACAAATTTTCACTTTTTTATTAGCCTATACGAGTCCACTACTGAACAAAGGCCACTCCCAATGGTCTGGCTGGGTTAAGCCACACACCGCTCCACGCAGGCTTGGGCTTGCGTGCATTTAAATAAAATACAATAAAATATGTAGCACACAAAATATTTTACATGTGACAGAAATATTTGATTTTTAAGGCTTACCTGGTGGAGGGAGTGGCCACTCATTGATTGGCCCTGGCGAGCTCTTTGTGTCTCCTCGCTGTGGATCGATGCCTCTCCGTCTGCCTTTGATTGGAGGCGCATTGCGAATCTGTCAAGTCAGAGATGGGTCTTGATTAGTCTCTATCGACAAAGGCAAAAGAAGTCCTATTTCCACCAGTTAGCTGTGATAAAAGGCGAGAGTCCGCGAAGAGAAAGGTACACTTGTTGGGGAGTCGTGTATCCTCCCTTTGCCTTAATCACCCACCTAAGCAAGTTGGGGGCTTTTCTCCATCTATATTTCCAGCTTAAAGACCTTTTGAATCAACTAACCTTGTACGCCCGCGACTGCTCACAAATCTCTTTACCTTCTCACATCCTCAATCTGTTCGTGTTCCCTTCACTTTCAGGAGCACTGTGTTATTCTGTTTGTCTCTCTTCCTTTCACTTAAGCTCCTGACAGAAAAGGAAAATTAGAACACCTTGGAGACTGACGTTGCTTCCTCCAATACTCTTAAATCTGTCCTGAATTATTTTATTTTTAATTTCTGCGTTAAGAATTCTGACTGGTTCCTTTACCTGCCACACCATAAAGATTACATTACGCTCGTTCTTCCTCCTCCCTCGATCTTGCAGCAACCCCCTGACGTGTTGTCCTCACTAGCCATCTGTTGGCAGCACGTTCCGCTTTAATGTTAATGAGGCGTATGGCAGATTGCAGCAAGACGACACGAGGACGAGAATGATGATACACGTTTTTACGAGGCGCGCCCCACATCTTTAGTCTCTATGATGTAAAAGTGGTAGTAATGCCGTAGACTGAAGTTCGCGGCATTACTCCTAGAGATTAAGTGTTAGGATGCCACAAGTCCACCACGCAACTCAGCCCTCAGTTCAGAACTCCTGGGATCCAATTCCATTAACTTTACCAGCACTGGAGAGTCCAACACTAATGGCAAGATTCTAAAGCGGCCATGTTCACGTGTCGCCCATGTGCTTTCTGTCGAACTGCTGTGTGTGTGTGTGTGTGTGTGTGTGTGTGTGTGTGTGTGTGTGTGTGTGTGTGTGTGTGTGTGTGTGTAGAGAGAGAGAGAGAGAGAGAGAGAGAGAGAGAGAGAGAGAGAGAGAGAGAGAGAGAGAGAGAGAGAGAGAGAGAGAGAGAGAGAGAGAGAGAGAGAGAGAGAGAGAGAGAGAGAGAGAGAGAGAGGCTGTGGCAGGAAGGGGATGGAGATGAGGGGGGAGAAAAATCCTGCATTCAGCTGCACGAAAAGTCTCTTTTAGAGTGCAGCCAGCATGATCATTTCAGCCTTTCTCTTTACATTAAGTAGAAGAACCATTGTGGCCACCTCGCGTGTCACGTCCCACGATATAAACACGAGATGAATCACACTAGCTGTTCCTCTGTCTAAAAGCTTCGGCCTTGAACACATTACCAGATCCAACAATCTCATTACCCCCGAGCCAGGATGCAAATATGCAGTGTTTGGGCTGATGGATTTATAATTAACTGCAATTAGCAGTTTGGATAAATAAGCAACACGTTCCATTATTCAACATTCATGTCACATTTAGAGGCGCCGCGTAACCCATTATGGCGGCGGGGTGTGCGGACTAACGTCGGGCGAACTCGTTTTAAAATATACGTGGACGATGAATCATCCTATAATGTTTTAATGGATTATACGGAATGTTCGTACAATGCATATTGGATAATGTGGACTAGTAGTACACCTGTACCATTAATTATGACGCCCCAACACGGACGTGGTCACTGATGACCCACAAACACACTGATCCATAATTCCTACACTTACAACAACAAAAAAAAAAGTGCATCGGGTTTATCATTCTTACAGTTATGCTGGCCACAATGATAGAAATCTAAAAGTGGAATTGAGCATTCTTCACATGAGTGTGGGGGAGTATTTTTAAAACCTGCTTTTATCACCACACATCCCACAGGTGATATAGGTCTAGGAACACGTCTGACTCTCGGCAAGGAAGAGGCGTGGAACCTGTGCCGGTTGGTGGTGCTAGGCGACACCCTGGACACGCAAGGCTAGTGGCGATCACTGATGAGAGACAAGGGCAAGTATGGGTCATTATCTTTAGGTCATGACTAATCAGTGACGTCATGCGTGACGATTGGATTTTCTGCTACAGTTTGTTCATCATAAACACCAACAACAACTCCCAATTTTTTTATAAAAATTAATTACACACTTTTATTTTACCTGAAAACCATTATATAACTGCACCGGAATGTTTTACTTACTCGCGCCATCCTTCCCGAGTGAAATATGTTTGCAGGTAACCATTTAATTCAAAACTAATTACAAAACCCCTAAATTGTGTACCTCGGCACATACCTTTGCCGAAAAATGCTAAACATTCACTGTCTTGTGACTCATAACTGTTGACTGAGCTGGCACGCTACTAAATAAAAGCTGCCCTAACATCACTCAACTAATGCTAACTAATCTGACCAAGAATAAACTCTGTCTTCCTCTCTTCTACCTGGTAAATTAATCTCCAGCATCCTCCTCTCCCTTCTTGACATACCCACACCCTCTTGATCTCGCTCCTCTAGCTTCGTCTCTAAACCGACGTACACGTGCTGTGCCTCTAGTGTACTCGTTCCTGATTTCGTCTGGCCTCAATTTCTAGAGAAAATTGCAGCATCTTTATTTTCCAAGCCAGCCTTTACGTTAGTAAAAAAAGTTGCTGTAGGAAAGATGAGTCTCAATGGGTATGAGGAGAAATTAACAGGACGGCGTCAGAAGCACATTCCCGCTCTGGAAAAGAGAAAGTGAACCTGCAGTGGACACTCCCAGCTGGGTGACTCGTGCAGTGGCCTCTCACGAGTGGTCAAAGGTCGTATACAAGCAATGAAAGAGCATGCTGTCTCGTCCATCAAATCCCTCTCATCAACAATGAAACATCGTTTGTTTACAAAGTCTGGTGCAATGCTGAGGCAGCTCCAGAGAACGATCTTCAAAATTCTTTTATATCGCCATCATTAATTTCTCATGATAATTTATTCAGTATAATTTTATAAGAATTTTTCAGATTATGGAAAAATGACATCCTCATTTTTCTAGACCATTAAAGTGAAAAAGTAAAATAATACTCTTCAATGTTTTGAGTGTTAAGAAGACCGCACTTGGGCAAAAATAGTTGTGGTCTTCTGTTTAACGTCTTTGCAACAGATTAGTCATCGTGGATAGACCATTATTGTTTAAGCTGCACAAAAGTGTCCTATTATACCAGGGTGCCGTTGGCTGCCAGCACGGAGAGACTAGGAAAGGTTTGCGTGGCGTCTGATTCAGCTTAGAAAAATCATTTCCCTTATGTTGTCAGTGCGTGGCGCAACAGATCTGGGAACAGCTCAGACTCTCAGCCTTACTCATTTACTGCGTATTACCTCGACATCCACTTAAAGAAGATTCTGTCATATCAATTCAAAATTCATTGAAATGTATTAGAATAAAATAGTTCCGTCTTAAAATTATAAATGCCGTTCAGCGAAAACATCATACAGCACGGATAATTACGGTAATAGGCTGTTTGTCATAGTCTTACTAAAATAGCTAACACACCTTAGTAAATTTTTACAGTACCACATCTGTACCTCTTCTGAGTCGCATAATGCAGGACACATGACACTGCCTGGACCACAAGACACAACACAGCAAATCTTACCCTGAAACACCGCAGCATTGCGGCGGGTGATGGCTGGCTTCACGCATCACATGGATTCCAGCACACACACGGATCGTCACCCATTCTCACCAACACCATGGCAGAGTCGAAATTCTGGTGCAGCGACACTCATCACGGGTTACGGAGAAAAGGCAAGTAAAGTGAGATAAATAGAGATTACTCTGCTCCGCCCAGCTATTTGTGGTAAGCACTGATCGCCTCTGGTCTTGACGTCATAACATGGCTGCTCCACAACAAATGATGATCTCGATGCGTGGCGGGTTACATTCCAGACAGTGGCACCACGCTCGGCTCCATCCACGCTTTAGGGGGATGATGCTTGATCCGTTTATCGTAAGGGTGAGTTTAACGATCACCCAATAGGAATGGCGAACTTGCGAGCGGTGGGCTGCACGCCGTCCCCGACACGGACCCCTACTCGCCTCAAGAGTCACCTGTCGTCACTCTCCACGCTCTCTCTCCCTGCCAAGTCTGTCTGCCACACTTCACATCAGTCTTGGACAGCATTTGAATTTCCCTCATTTCATACAGTATAAATTGAATGTTTTCTGTAACACTACACTACTCATGTATATAAACACTACTCACCTGGCACAAATATGATTTACCGTGTATTTATATATATACGTAAACATAAGCTTTCAAAGAACATCGGTTTACGGCTAGTTATGTATCTTACATGAAAAGCATCAGAGACCAGAGTGAAATGCTGATGAATAAAGCCATCTCCAGTTACCAAAAGTTCTCTTTCACCTGATTTTTCATTCGAAAGATTACATACAGTAATATATTAGCGTCCCCATCACTTTTTAACATATTTCCAGCAACTTTGCCGGATGTACCACAAATCAGCGAAGGTGTAGCAGCAACCACGTATGCGTAAGTCCATACAACGCTGCCGAAGAAGGGGAGGAACCACAAAACACAGAGCAGACCCTTAACAGCAATCCGTATATACACACACGCAGGAGACCACCCCGATTCACTAACAAAGATAACTCTCATTGATAGGTAGAGGAAAGCTTGCGTGCAGGACAATTAGGAGGAAGGGAACAGTGGGGAGGGGTTGAGCCATTCCTCAGTGCCCCGATGAGAGGCCGCGCACCCCGTCCCTCACTCAGACGTGTGGTTGCAAGACCTGGCCGACATTATTACAGGTGACGGAGGGAATAATGCCTCAGGTACACGTGTAACTGTAGAAGTGATGAGTCAAGGGCCGTGTCAGGTAAAAATGGCTACATGACCCCTTCTTCTGGAGCTGCAGGTCTCGTCTTCTGCAAGTGCTTTGTCCGCCTGACTGATACATCTCTCTCTCTCTCTCTCTCTCTCTCTCTCTCTCTCTCTCTCTCTCTCTCTCTCTCTCTCTCTCTCTCTCTCTCTCTCTCTCTCTCTCAGTCTATCCCTTAATTTTTTTTTAGTCTCTTCCTCCATCACTGCTATCTGTCTATCTATCTATCTATTTATCTATCTATCTATTTATCTATCTATCTATCTATCTGTCCAACTGTTTATCTGTTCTGTCGCATTCTATTCTGTCTGTTCATTCGTCCAGTCATCTGTCTCTTTGTGCGGATTATGTTAGGCTAAGCTCTCCTCTCAAAATAAAATGCGGAGAGGTTAGTTGGTCTTCCCACTCAAATGCCGGAGACGAAATGTGTATGAAACTGCCATTAAATCATCGGCATGAAAACTATCCATTCTTTAACAAATCAAACACACCATTAATCAGTGAACGCTTGACATTTGGGTGGAAGTCAATATGAACTGGTACGCTAAGAGTATTTTTTTTTATTTCACATTATTAACCAATGAGTGCTTTCCTGTCGCGTTCCTTTATTTTTTATTTTTTTTTTTATCACGACTCAATGTTTACTCGTCTTGCTGCTAAATAATGACAGTATAAAACTTTCCCTAAATGATTTTAATGGCCAGAAATAAAACTCCATGTATAGAAGAGTTTAAACTATTCAATTACTTCACTTGATATCGGTGTTATTTTTTTAAGGTTACATTCTAAACTTACACAGAATGACACTTTTCCCAGACGATTTAATGGCTAAAAATATAATTATACGTACTTTTTTTTTCTTATGTAAGAGGGACACTGGCCAAGGGCAACAAAAATCCAGTAAAAAGAAAAAAAAAGCCCACTGAGATGCCGGTCCCAGACAAGGGTCCAAAGCGGTAGTCAAAAATTGAAGGATAAGTTTCTTGAAACCTCCCTCTTGCTTCAAACCAATTAATTAACCATTTTAAATTTACACCAAAGCAATCCTTTCTTAACTTGAGGAGAAGCACATTGCAGTAAAAAGGATTAATTCACCAATGAAGTCTTTCTTACACCGTGTGAGTTTAGAGCTTATCCAGAGGGCCCATAAGGTTAACATTCCCGAGCCACGTCGTCTGACCGAAAAATAGAACTCGTAAAAGACCAACATGTTTTTATTTGGGTAGTAATTTCATTCCCTGCCTCTCTCTTTCTGACACTCCCTCTATTCCAGATTTCATAGTTTCCTCGCAACACAATGCACTTGGCTGGAGTCGTGGCGAAGTGATTCATTTCCCATCAGCGTCACTTACACCTGGACACCTGCACGAGACATCACAGCACGCGGAGGCAATCAATTATTTCTCACATAATGGAGATTCGACGGTGCGTGATTATGAGGTATATTCTGCCGAAGGTCGCTGGCATGAAGACTGATGAAATCAACTCGAGCGTAGGTTTGGCTGAGATCCGAGATGTCCTCCTGCAGGCTTGTCTATACAAAATGAAGGACTTTGAAGCAGGACAGCTGTCTCTCTCTCTCTCTCTCTCTCTCTCTCTCTCTCTCTCTCTCTCTCTCTCTCTCTCTCTCTCTCTCTCTCTCTGTCTGTCTCATCTGTCGGCCATTTCAAGCACCAAGACTCGCTCCTCAGTCTGTGATGTTGTGTAAGTTCCTGAGAAAATACTTCCTATAGCAAGAAAAAGAAACAGCATTCCACAAACAATGGAGAACAAACTCTTGCTATTACTCACGTTTTATGACACCCGGATCCTGGAAACAAAGTCGTACCCAGCCGATCCGCGTCTGGCAGTCCGCCCAGACCACCGCCGCTCACTGTTGGGAGGAGAGGGCAAGGAGCGACGGTGAGTGAAGGGGAAGAAGTAAAGATGCACTCCAGCATATGATTCCTTCACCTCACGTTCTTACCCATTGAAGTTATTTTGTTCAATTCTCATATTCAGATTGTCAAGCAATTTTTTCCCCTTCCAGCCACGCTCTGCAGGGAATAATCGCCCTTGTGAGTTTCTGAAAGATGCACACTAACCTGATTTTCTAACCTCACATTCTTATCTAGTCAAGCTACTCCACGTTATCCTCATACTCATATTATCAAGCAAACTTTTCCCTTTCCAGCCACAATGTACAGGGAATAATCGCCCTTAGGAGGTTCTGAAAGATGCACACTGACTCGATTTGCTAACTTCACATTCGTATAAATTCAAACTACTTCGTGTTATTCTCATTCTCAGACTACCAGCCACACCATTCCGTTACATTCACAATCCACAGAGGACAATCACCCTTAGGGATCTATGAATAAAAGCCACATTTCGCAGCCCAACAATGCTGCTCAAAGATCGTGTTTAATGAACCGCAAACTCTCCCACTCTCACCTATAATGTGCAATAAACATGCCCACGTATTGTTAAGTGTCGATAACAGACTCAAAGCACCTATGGCCTTGCAAATAATTCAGGTAATCTTCAACAACACCGTACTCCCACAGGTGAGTCCCCGCATCCCTCAGCTCTTCCTCACCCGTGGAGTATCCGGCGTAATTAATCAACTCCTCACGATTCACCGATTCCCACAAGGATTCAACGAGAAATTCTAAATCATGGAATATTCCTCTGCTCTCATATCGCGTCAAGCCAATTAAGTTATTTATAAAAGAATCAGCGGGTTTACAGTCACTTGGTACTCAGGTCATACAGGGATCAGGTCAGATGATCCTCAAGACAGCTCGGCCTGCGTGCAAATAGGTCTCAGCAGGGCGGGTGGTGCTCGAGACAGTATCCGAACCACTTTCTCCCCAAAATGTGGTCTATTGGGATTTATTAGCCTTGTCATACAGATGTCACTTGATTTGACCGACAAGTTACTGTCTCACATCTGTGCTGAGGTGACGTTTAATGATGTATTGGGCAGGGGCATCTAGCGTGTGTGTGTGTGTGTGTGTGTGTGTGTGTGTGTGTGTGTGTGTGTGTGTGTGTGTGTGTGTGTGTGTGTGTGTGTGTGTGTGTGTGTGTGTGTGTGTGTGTGTGTGTGTGTGTGTGTGTGTGTGTGTGTGTGTGTGTGTGTGTGTGTGTGTGTGTGTGTGTGTGTGTGTGTGTGTGTGTGTGTGTGTGTGTGTGTGTGTGTGTGTGTGTGTGTGTGTGTGTGTGTGTGTGTGTGTGTGTGTGTGTGTGTGTGTGTGTGTGTGTGTGTGTGTGTGTGTGTGTGTGTGTGTGTGTGTGTGTGTGTGTGTGTGTGTGTGTGTGTGTGTGTGTGTGTGTGTGTGTGTGTGTGTGTGTGTGTGTGTGTGTGTGTGTGTGTGTGTGTGTGTGTGTGTGTGTGTGTGTGTGTGTGTGTGTGTGTGTGTGTGTGTGTGTGTGTGTGTGTGTGTGTGTGTGTGTGTGTGTGTGTGTGTGTGTGTGTGTGTGTGTGTGTGTGTGTGTGTGTGTGTGTGTGTGTGTGTGTGTGTGTGTGTGTGTGTGTGTGTGTGTGTGTGTGTGTGTGTGTGTGTGTGTGTGTGTGTGTGTGTGTGTGTGTGTGTGTGTGTGTGTGTGTGTGTGTGTGTGTGTGTGTGTGTGCAAGCGTGTGCGCAGAGAGAGAGAGAGAGAGAGAGAGAGAGAGAGAGAGAGAGAGAGAGAGAGAGAGAGAGAGAGAGAGAGAGAGAGAGAGAGAGAGAGAGAGAGAGAGAGAGAGAGAGAGAGAGAGAGAGAGAGAGAGAGAGATTACTTTTAAAATGATCAAACACACAGAAGAAAAAAATAAATAAAAAAAGAACGTGGAGAGTTGAAGGGAGCGGCGCGTGCGTTTAACAGTCCTTCGCCACGTTTCGTTTCACTAAAGCTACATAGACGGCAACACAGATTATGTAGCCAGGTTGAGGAATGGGAGATAAGGGAAGGAAAGAAAGGAGAGGGAAGGGAGGAGGAGGAGGAAGCACGGAACAGAGACGAGAGGCAGGAAGAGGCATGGAAGAGACAGGAAAGTAATAAGAAAGAGGAGGGGAGTGGAAGAGAGCAGGGAAGGTAGTAATGGTAGTGGGCAAGGGAAGGGAAGGAGAGGAGAGAGACGTGAGGGGCAGTAATGTTGGTCCTGAAAGAGAGCAGAAGAGGAGGGACTGGGTAGGAAGGCAGTAAGTGGTCGGGAAGGAAAGAGGACAGGAAGGAGGGGACTGGAAGATAGCAGTGATGAGAGGGACGGGAAGGGAGAGAAGGTGACCAGACTTTAGAGAGAGTTAGAGAGTTACAGAGAGAGAGAGAGAAAGAGAGAGAGAAAGAGAGAGAGAAAGAAAGAGAGAAAGAAAGAAAGAAAGAAAGAGAGAGAGAGAGAGAGAGAGAGAGAGAGAGAGAGAGAGAGAGAGAGAGAGAGAGAGAGAGAGAGAGAGAGAGAGAGAGAGAGAGAGAGAGAGAGAGAGAGAGAGAGAGAGAGAGAGAGAGAGGGAATCATAGCAGTGACAGAGGAAATGGGAAAGCTAAGAGAAAGCTCACTTTATCACAGAAGAGAAGAAAAAAGGAGGAAGAGCTTCTCCAGTCATTAAAAGGGAGAGAAGGGAAAGAAAGCCAACCAAATCACGGTAAAGGAAAAAGGAAAAGTAGGTTGATCTAATCAGGAAAAAGGAAAAAGGAAATTATAACTTATCTGACCATGAAAAAAGAAAATGAAAGCTTGCCTAACCATGAAAAAGGAGGAAGGAAAATAAAAAAAAAAAACTCCTCAGGTCATGGAAGAATAAAGGAGAAACTTAGTGAAGGAATAAAAAAAGTAAAGCTCACCTAATCATGAAAAAAGTTGAAAATAAAAAAAATAAATAAAAGACATCATGATCACGCTCTCCAGGCCTACGTGTGACACTCCAGACGTGTAATACATACTTGTGACCCCTGGAGCGCCTACCTTAGAGCGTCCCCTTCTTAGAACAGTCGGTCCAGCTAAAAAAGTAGGGAGAGCAGCCGAGTACTTGTTGGCCCGAGCGAGGCGGTCCATCTTGGGCTCTTTTAAAAAAGTCCCCAGTATTTTTATTCTATTTTTATTTACCTTTTTTCCATGTTCCGGATTCTGCCTAAGGGAAAAATTTGGTAAAAAAGTGAGGAAAAAAAAACTTGCAATGCTGTTCATAAAAAAAGGAACGAAAAAAAAGCAGGAGAACTCAAAGAACTTGCATTTCAGCACTACTGTGACACTACCACTACTACCATACTGTGCTACCACTAATACAATGTTGACAATGAAGCTAAAATATAACATGGCCATCCCAGGAGTAGGTCGTGGCTGCTACTCTCCCTCTCTCTCTCCCTCCGCTGCGACGTAAAATAAAATGCGTTGATGCAAAACTCATACCTATATTGTTTTTTCATCACCACGACTCCACATTTACCGCGACCGTATGAAACTGATACTGATATATTTATTTTTTTGTTACACGGGAATATTTGTCTTTAACACTCTCCATTAATATATATTTCGGGGCATTAGGAGAGAGTTTAAGACCTCTAAACTCCTCCATTACGAGCACCTCTCCACCGTGACTTAATTCTGTTCCTTTTTAGCCGTCAGATCGTATTATGGAGGACGAGGAGGAGTAGGAGGAGGAGGAGGAGGAGAAGGAAAGGGAACAAAGGGAACGAAAAAAACATTAGGGACAGGTTCGTGGGAAGTGAGTTTTATGAGAAAACCTGAAATTTTAAAAAAATCAGTGATGCCTTTTTACAATTTCATGATCCAGTATTTCTTTTTATTAACTGTGTACTGTGCGAGGCCGTGCGTTTGTTTGTTCGTTGGAAGGATGATGAAAAAGAAAAGAAAATACTAATACACAAGTTTGACTTACAAAAGCAATCTCTCTCTCTCTCTCTCTCTCTCTCTCTCTCTCTCTCTCTCTCTCTCTCTCTCTCTCTCTCTCTAGCCGTTCCTTCGCAATGACGCAGCCACCAGCCGCCGTCACAGCATTGCTTCATTTGTCCCTTGACCAGCGTGACGCAAAGGTGAATTCGTTACCTTCCTCCAGCTATTTATCCCAGTGCCGCTCTGTTGTACCACATGCATAATTAATGATGTTTGTTTGTGTCCTCCCCCCATTCGTAATTGCCGGGTGCATATTCAGTCATAAAAAAAGCCGAGGCATGAAACACATACTGGCGAAGAGTAATAAATGAACTCCATAAATAACGAAAATATAAACCTGCACATTTATCAGAATATAAAAAAAGAGAGGAAAAAAGTCAACAGAACACACACAATATTCCGAAACTTTGACATAAAAAATGCGTTTTCATACAGGATTAAAATGGAAAAAGTGTATTACTGACTATTACTGTTTAGTTGACGCTGCCTCATTTTCTCTTACTTCCATTTTCTATTTTGCGAAACTCAAGCTTTTCTCTCTCACGCCAAAGATCAAGGCAGTATTTTCGAGTGCCGATCCAGCACCAAATCACTTCACAAATTTATCCACTCTCCAGACTCCAACTTACCGGATTCCTCTCTTCCTCTTCTAAAATATAATGAAACAAGTCCTTTCAGACCGACCGGGAAGTTTGTGGATGTATCTCAGACACGTCCATGAATCATTCTCTAGTCTACTTGTGATGCGAGCAGTACTTCAAACTCATGCTTTAAATATAATGTAATGTAAAATCTCCTTTAATCAGTTACTGCCGTTGGAGTGGAGCTGCATTATTAAAAAGAATGAAATTGACAAAGAGCCATACATACATTTTTTACTCCATTTTTTTTTCAGCCAAACATTCCTGCATAAAAAAGTAGGGAGCGTAAAGATTTTTTTATTTCCATTTTTTTGTGCGAAGCGAGGAACCCTTTTTTTTAATGTTTGAAAAGAAGCGAGGTACTTCAAACTCACATAGATGCTAATTTGGCACATTAGCTGAAAAACACGTTGCTTCCTCGCGTCACCTGATGATGTTTGTGTACATTCGCGACAAAGTGATGCTGGTATTTTCGTGCTTATTTTTCTGAGTGTGTCAAAGGGACGCTGAAAAAAAAAAAAGTGAGACAATGGATGGATTTGATCCTGAGGGAGACAACCAGACAGGAAGACAGGTAGAGAGACAGACAAACTGAAACGGATAGACGGTGAGGCAGACAGACAAAAAGACAGACTAACGGACAGGCTAACGGACTGACAGACCAAGGGAAACGGCAGACAGACAGACAGGCAAACAAAAAAAGCACTCATAGATATACAGAAGAACCGGCAGACAGACAAAGAGACAGGCAGGCAGACAGACAGACAAACAGATAGACAAACAGACAGACAGAGAAAAATGAGGATACGAAAGGATGAACGGACGGACAGGCTAACTGATAGACATAAACAAACACAAACACACACACACACACACACACACAGAGAGAGAGAGAGAGAGAGAGAGAGAGAGAGAGAGAGAGAGAGAGAGAGAGAGAGAGAGAGAGAGAGAGAGAGAGAGAGAGAGAGAGAGAGAGAGAGAGAGAGAGAGAGAGAGAGAGAGAGAGAGAGAGAGAGAGAGAGCCGGACTATTATCTTTAAAGCTGTGCTACGTTCATATTAGTTGAAAAAAAAAAGCTTAAGTGAAGTGATAGTCTAAAAGTAGAGTCTGCACAATCTATTCACCCGCCATGCTTCACCTGCTGGACTAATAATTGCCGCTGACAAGGTGATAATACCCATCAAGCACCTGAAGCACTCTTATCGCGGAGTAATTAACCACCCTCAGTACTCCGCGAGAATAAACACCGTGGGAATGAAAAACACAAGCGCCGCTAATAACCTCGCGCAACACATAGAGCACAAAGGATATTCAAACACACAACACAACAGGCGGCTCAAGATAAATCCGTAATCATTTGAAATTCCACAATAAGCAGCATCCTCAACTTTTAATTAGTTTTATGAAGCTTACTAAAGACTTTTTATGTAACAGGTTTGTAAATTACCCTTCATTTTATTTATTTATTCATTTTTGTGCCACCTAAAAAAAAACACATTCCTCCTTTCACGAAGCCTACACGAGCACATTTCCGGAACTGATGAATAAAAAAAAACACGGAAACATAAAACCGGAAGCCGATAAATTAATTTCGTACTTGAGTGCAATTAATTCATGCCGGGGGAAATTACTCAAGAAATTAAGGAGAAGTAATCACAGAAGACTTCCCTAATTAAAAAGCAAATTCCATAATCACTTCGATCCCTTAGGGCGCCTCGAACGGGTGAAAGGTGAGAACGCGGCGGCTCTTTTTCGTCGAAATTGGATATAAGTTGGGCAGGAGTTTGAGGCGTGAAAAACGGGAGTGGGGGGGAGGGCGCATGCAAAAGCGTGGGAGGGACGCAGGCGGGTGAATGCGTCTGAGCGTGAAGGCAATACGAGACAGTGAAATTTTATGCATGAGATCAGAATAAGAAATGTATCTAAAGGAGTTGAGAGACGTGATTGTGGTGCTGAGGTTTTTTCTCACCACTTTCTTTAACCTCTCATTTCAGCTGACGGTGTGTGTGCGCTGCCCTGAGGCGTGGCGCGCGGCTGACGGAGTGCTGGCGGCTTGCATGACTCACAGGGCATCGTAATATAGTGGAGAGTGACAAGATATATGATATGGTAGAGGCTGACAAGGTGTGTGACTGACAGAGTGTGATGATTGATAAGGTATGGTAAAGATGAACTGGGTGTGAGATGGCTAAGCACAGGGTGACTATTAGGATTTGGGATGGCTGACAGAGTGGCTGACGAAGTGTGGAATGGCTGACGAAGTGTGACTCAGCTGACGAAGTGTGAATCAGGTGACGGAGTGTGGGATGGCTGACAAAATGTAAAACAGGCTGATAAGATGTGTGATGGCTGATAAAGTATGGAATAGCTGGCGGGATGAGAGAGAGAGAGAGAGAGAGAGAGAGAGAGAGAGAGAGAGAGAGAGAGAGAGAGAGAGAGAGAGAGAGAGAGAGAGAGAGAGAGAGAGAGAGAGAGAGAGAGAGAGAGAGAGAGAGCCCTCGCGCTATCTCACATAAATGAGTTTTTATTGTTCCGAATGAACTTATTATCTAGAATGACTTTAATTAGGCGGCTTCTAATTGCGCGGAAAGGGCCCATGAAAGACAGCCTCATGAATTGTTAACATTTGGCTTTCCACCGGTTTATTTGTTTTGTGCTACGTCCATTACTAATGCGAGCCTTCTCTTCTTTACAGAGAAAAAACATTTAACCCTCACTAAAGCCCCTGGTTCAGCTCAATAAAAAGGTGGCGAGCTGGATGACTGGAAGTTGGGTGATCGTGGATGGAAGGGTGAGTGAAATTTTGAAAGACACTAATGACAGCATGGGATGATCAAGTGGTTCGGAGCTATTAAGGTTCAAGGTTATATTTTGGCTAAGTGAAGTAATCTGTAAGGTTACTCGAATGGAGGGAAAAGTGTCATTAACAGTCAAAGGGTTAATTAACTTCATCCCCATCAAATCAGAGTTTATCGTTACACGTACCCAGATATTACAGGTTAATATAGAACCCTCTCCTTTCTCTCTCTCTCTCTCTCTCTCTCTCTCTCTCTCTCTCTCTCTCTCTCTCTCTCTCTCTCTTGTGACTCGTTGATGTAACTCAAACTCTCAAACTGCCAGAATATCTTGTTATCTCTATTTCTTTTTTTTTTCCCTTTTTTGACGAAAGGTTAGGTCATTACAGATTCTATTCCAACGTTTTTGAGCTCTTGTTTGTTTTATATGATTACATTTTTCATACCAACGGCTGACCTCGTTATCTTATTTTTCTTCCTTAAGTTTTACCCGAGTTTATCCTCCTCGTCTTCATCTATCCGTGTGTGTGTCTGTCTGTCTATTTTGTCTATTTTGTCTTTTGTCTATCCATCAGTTTGTCTGCCCCCTTGTCTGTTCACCTTTACACGTATCTTTATGTCTGGCCTCCCGCCTATCTACGAGTATCTGCTTCTTTCTTTCTTTTTCTGTCTGGGTCTCTCTCTCTCTCTCTCTCTCTCTCTCTCTCTCTCTCTCTCTCTCTCTCTCTCTCTCTCTCTCTCTCTTGCAGCGTTACCACCACCCTTTCTCAACTGATCTTGAAAACCACGTCATTTTTTCCAGGAGCTCCCCCTCTGGTGTTTACATCGAGGCTGAGACCCTCACGGGAGGAGAAAATCCATCACGGCCTTCCGGTCTGCTCCCCGCCCGCCCGCCCTTCCCGTGCCTTTCCCCCACGGCTCTCCAGCCTACTCAGTAAATCTACATTGTGAAAACTGTACAAAAACCGGAGAGTCCCAAGCCATCCTCCTCGTCATTAAAATGTAAGAAATATCCCAGGGTGGCGGACAAAACCATGCCACTTAATCTAATAACTTTGCGATGCGGGATAAAAAAAACTGAGTCTAGTAAAATTTTATGCAACCCAGAAGCAAATGAATTACGAGTCGAGACGGTAGCTGCTCCTGGTGGAATTAATCAACGCTTTCTTGCCATAATACTAATGTTTACTTGCTCTCTAAGAGGATGTTTTTGCGCTAACTTTTGCTCCCAAGTGTGTGTGTGTGTGTGTGTGTGTGTGTGTGTGTGGGGGGGGGGGGGTGCAAGCAAGCAATACTTTACGGCCAACTATTACACTGGCGGGCTTAATTTCACATTCGTGTTAGGCACTGCTATGTTTTTATTCGTATCTGAGGTGAAGTGTAGCAATAGGAATGTTGTGTCGGTGGATGTGGCTGCTAGAACAGGTTGGGTCTGCAGAGTTGAGTGTGTCATTCAAGACGTAGGA
>NC_087174.1:2440000-2537500 GCF_035594125.1 Scylla paramamosain
AACTTGAACAGGGGTTATGCACTCCATTCCCCACGACACACACACACACACACACACACACACACACACACACATGCGCATCCCTTCGCCTTTGCTCTTCCGCCACAACCTCTTTCCCACAGCCGACCACCACCAGCACTTTCATTCCGGCCTAGGGTACACAAGTATGGCAGGATCTGGCTGTGAAGGAAAGCATAGGATGAAACAGCGGCATTACACTCGTATTTCCTCTTACCTCATCCTGCATTCCTCCTACACCACAAAGTCCCTTCAATTTATCTCGTTCTCGTACATTTCTCTACATTTATTTGCCGGTAAACAAAGACACATACCATCTAATATAACACTATCTTGTCCACAGTCTCGTGTTTCCAGTTCACAGCATTTATTTCCTATCCTCCGCTGTTTCATGGCGACAATTCATTATTCACTTCATAATTACAACATACTGCCTCACCACTCTGCTATCCACGGCTTACTTTGCTTTACTTTACTTTTAGCCCATAGTGTTCCCTGCTTGCTATTTTCCACTGGTTCAAGCCGACACTTAACTATTCACGATGTCATGTTTACAGCATATTGCTCCACCACTTTGTTACCCACGGCTTACTTTATTTTATCTTTCTATCCATAGCGTCACCGCTTTCTATGTATTCCGGCGTAGGTTCCCACAAAAAAGCACTTTCACACCAATCTGATATTAACACTTTTTTTTTTTTTTTGTGTGTGTGTGTGTGTGTGTGTGTGTGCGCAGCAGAAAAAATAAATAAATAAATAAAAACACTAAAAGATTTAGTTGATTGGTCTCCTTTAAGTAAATAGCATCTCTTTTTCTCCTCCATTCTTATCTCCTCCTCCTCCTCCTCCTCCTCCTCCTCCTCCTCCTCCTCCTCCTCCAGCACGTAATCGTAAAATAGTGCTTTACTTTACCATTAATCGAGGTTAAGAAGAAACTCATTCTTCCGGCCGTCCCTAAGTATTATGTACTAGTATTTCAGTAAAGGATGCGAAGGCTGTTCCGACGTCCGCTTTGCCCCACTAATTAACATACAAGTAAGGAGAGGGTAAGAAGAGCCTTGCTGATAGGATTATCTTGTGTGGTGGAAACATGTAACGAAATTGCTGGGGTTAGAGGAGCGCGTACGTAGAGAAGCGGTGAAACTAATAAAGCAACATTAAGAAAACAAGAGAGAGAGAGAGAGAGAGAGAGGGATTCGGTAAAGGAACTAGAAGGGGAAAAAAACAGAAAAGAGAGTTTGATGGAAAGAGGAAACGCCAGCCGGAGGATTTCTACCGTGCACTTATTTTTCATCCTGCAGGGTCCCAATTTTCCTCCGCTAACTTTATCATTAATCATGTCTTTAATCTTTTTTTTTCTTCTGGCTGATAAAAGAAAAAAAAAAGCTTACAACAAATTATTAGTAATTGAATTATGTGTAGTTCAGATATGAACGAAATTCACATTTCATTTCACTACACTTGTTCCTCCTCTTCCTGATCTTCCTGCTCTTCCTCTTCCTCCTCCTTGTGCATCAACCGACGTCTCGTTCTATCCTTCCTGGCACCCTAAGATCAATGTACACCCAATGATCTATCTACAATTCAGACTCAGAACCTTCGCATAGAGGCAATGCTTTTGGCAGTGCCTTCAGAATCCACCCTACCAAGCCACCCCAGACATCACCCCGTTAATTGAGTCCCGTAGGAAAAATAGACTGGAGGAAAAGTTAAAGCAAAGCAACGTAGCTGGCAACTGAATCGCAATGACCCTCAAGTTAGTGCCAGATCAAAGAGAACCTCCACCTTGCCCTCCAGTCTAATGAAGGTCCTCCACCAGCCGGTTCTCTTCCCTCTCGAGTGTCTCTCCAAACGATGTAACGTTCCCCGCTGTGGTTCTTGCTAGTGGCTCTCCGAGCGCCACTCGCTCCTTGGAGGGTCACCTCCTCTCTTCGCTGTTTTTTTTTTTTTTTTCTTATCACACTGATTAATTTCCTCTAAATCTGTCCCTCTTCCTCTTTTTTTCCACTTTGCTATTCAGTGATCCTTTCAGTTTTTCTCTCCTAAAGGGTCATTTATTTTCCGTTATATATATTTTTTTCCTAATAATACTAATTAGTTTCCTCTATGTATCTCTACCTCTCTTTCCCGCTTCCTCTTTACTATCTGGTTAACCTCTGGATTTTCACTCTAAGATTCTTTGCTCTCCTCTTCGCCTGTTTACATTTCATTCTGCAAACTCACCCCTCTATATTTTTTTTTTTCTCCACAGGAAGGGAAAGTGATGACGTCAGTATGTTCTCAAACAAACAAACTTTCAGCTTTTACACATTTTCTTCCATGCCACAATACAATTACGCCTGGTATACTGAAAAGAAATACGTATATAAGCATATTTCACTCACAAATACCATCAGCACTTCACAGAACAATAAAAAAAGCTGAGATATATAAAGCAAGACAAGTAATTATGAAGCATGCTATCTTTCACACGTACAGGCTTCCATCATCACCAACATCAAAGGAGAATATAAGTGTCACCAGTGTTTGTTTGGGGCCAGCCGTGACCTCACGCCTCTGCTTCCCGTTCTAATTTCTCTCCTCTCATCCACACCTCTATGTAGTCGTTGAGTGGGCGCTCTCTCTCTCTCTCTCTCTCTCTCTCTCTCTCTCTCTCTCTCTCTCTCTCTCTCTCTCTCTCTATCTATCTATCTATCTATCTATCTATCTATCTATCTATCTTTACCAATCTATCTATATATACGTCTATCTCTTTGTCTGTCTGCCTGCCTGCCTGCCTGCCTGCCTGCCTGTCTGTCTGTCTGTCTATACATCCGTCCATCTATCTATCTCTCTTTACGTACATCTCTCATTAAATTTGCTTTTCATTTTTTTTCATTTTATTCTTTGACTTCTCCTCTATTGTTCAGTCGCATTCAGCGGAACATGCATGCGCTTATTTTTACTCCCACAGAGGCAGTGACTGGATGTTTCCCTCAATTTCTTTTCTCGTTGACTTCATCCTCACAATGCCAGAGCAATGCATCCTCTCCCCCACACAGCCATTTCACACCATTGCTCTGAGGCATTTATACATTTTTATCACGTAATCTTCCCGCCAATCATCCGTATACTCTCTCCTCTCCTTCTCCTCCTTCCAAACCATCACAGGAGTAATGCATCCCTTCCTCACACAGATATTTTATACAGCTCAGGTTCATATTCTTAAGAGCGTTCCAGCGTCTTCTTTCGACTTTTTTTTTTTCTCTCTCTCTCAAAGGCTCTAGTGGAAGTTGTCGGAATCTTGAAGGGTGTTCCTATGATTCTACTGATAGTTTGATAGGTATTCTACATCATCAGTGGGAAAAAGCACACATGAGAATCAGGCTTATCATTTATGTAGCATACGGAAATTGTTCTTATGAGAGTTTGAAATGTTTAAGAATAAGGTTACTACAAATTTTCATTACCTTACTTTCCACTAGTCATCCTCATTTTTCTTTTTTTTATGAGAACGCAAAATGTTCAAGATAAAAATCATATGCCATTCACAAATTTTTATTACCTCACGTTTCCCGCCAGTCATCCGTATACTCTCTTCTCCTCTCCTTTCCAAAACCTTTCGCAAAATTGCAGCGAAGTTAACTTAGACGTCTTGAGGGTGACAGATGCCGCAGGAATGGCTATTAGCGCGCAATTACCATAACAAAACTGGCTCGCCCGCTGGCCCTTTGTGTGAGGAATCCCTCCCGACGGCCTGCGACGCCACCAACAATGAGGCCGACTCTTTCCTTTTAAAATGAGCAAAGAAAGGTGTGCGTTGCTCTGATATATACTAAGTGGTGCTATATACCCGGGTTTGTTTCCTGGTGATGGTGGTGGTCATGGCGGTGGTGATGGTGGCAAAGGTGAGGGCTAAACAGTGGTGGTGGTAATGGTAGTGGTGATGGTGCAGTGGTAAACATACATTATGGAGATGCTTGCAGTGGCCGCGGTGGAAGATAAAGAGTTGCTAGTTTGTTGATTCGGTTAATGGGAGAAATATTACAGGTAAGTGGAATAAGAGAGAGAGAGAGAGAGAGAGAGAGAGAGAGAGAGAGAGAGAGAGAGAGAGAGGAGAGGAGAGAGAGAGAGAGAGAGAGAGAGAGAGAGAGAGAGAGAGAGTACACCAAAAAAAAAAAAAAAAATCCCAACACTTAACAGATGAGCAACACACTGCATATGTATTACTCGTCTATCATAAAACTGGCAGACAACCCACCGTCTGTCTCCACGCCCACCGCAGACACGGAGCTGAGGAATAGCCTACTTGAAGCTGACGACGGCGGCAAGGATTTATGGCTTTACGGCCGCTATTGCTAATCGGACTATAATTGGACTTTTGGCAGTTTTTCATACGTATCTGTGGTGTGGAAGTATGAAATGGGGCGCTGGGCAGGTGTAACGCCAACCCCCCCTTTCGGTTCCCCCCCTCCTCCCTCCTCCTCACCGGTCCGATCAGAGCTCTAATGAGACGAGGCAAAGATCTTCACGGCGAAGAAGAAAAAAAGAAGAGGAAGAGAGAAGAGGTGAAGCACGCACACACAATAGAAAAAAAAGAAAACATTTTTGATTGGTAATGGTTCTCGCCTTCATCGTCATGGCCAGAGGGTAGGGAGAGGTTAATTATCACACAGTACCTACAGTGTGGCTTTATTATGAGGAACGAAAAATATAAAAATAGCAAAAATAATTACTTTTATAACTCCTCAAGAGTACCATTGATTCTGGGCACCGTTATATCCCTAAATAGCGTCACAGCCTTCATCCATCACTTCTCTACGGCAATAATATTGCTCACAACACATTCACAGTAGACTATATTTGACTAAAGAAACATTACATGGCTAACACTTTCCCAATACTCTGTGGCCTGTCTCCACGTGGGACCAACACCAGCTATTTTATCTGTTGCCAGAGGGAAGGGAGACGCCATTCTGTCAACACGTACAGTCACTATATCTTCACTAGAGACATGAATAATAAACATGAACACAGTAATATTCACTTCTAAATAAAAGAAAAATCAAATATTTCAGAGCTACGAGACCCACCTGATGGCAGAGGGAAGGGAGACGCCATTCTGTGCTCTCCTCCTCAACACCCCCAGGCCTCTGAAGTTATTGGAACCTTAGCTAGTTCTCTCTCTCTCTTCTTTCACAAATAATTTTACTGAACCGTGAGTTTAAATAAAAATGCAGGAATAATTGGCTAGCAAGGTGAGCATATAGGCTGGACATTAGTTGAAGTTAATAATTGAATTCTAAATTACTAACATATTTTATAAGCTAGGGGAATGACACCTTATGAGTTACTGGTAGGCTGACGCAACATGATGTAATCCTATTATTCGTATTACCACTGATTAGAGAAAACCACAGTTGAAATAAGTAAAGACTATTTATAACAAATGTTTCAAGACTTTTAAATCACTCCCACGAATACACGCCTTATAAATATACTTTTTCATATAATCACTAAACCTTTAATTACCGCTATTATCCTCCTCTTCACCGCAAGCTACAAAAGAAAACAATTATTGGGGAGACTCAAAGAAACACAGAAATAATAAAAAGGAGCGTTACACAGGGAGAGCAATAAAGCGGACATCGGTGAGTGAAAGTAGAAATACGAGTAGCGGTTCATACAAGTCAATACAGTGGATTACAGGTGAGGACAAGTGAATATCTCAGGAAATGCGAGTAATCATATGGAAATGCAAGGTAATATAAGGAAATATGATTTGATGCAAGTGCACATAAATGGATACAGTTGAATGCAAGTGAATGAAAGTGAGTACTGGATTAATCGTACTTGTAATGTGTTGACTGGTAGTGGAGGGTTGTCCTTGAGATGCTCAGGGTGCCGCAGAGGGTGCCAGGGAAGTAAAGTTATACAGAACACTAGGTAGTACAGTGAAAAACCAGCCGCAAAGTCCGACCTGTGAGGATAGGCTAGGCCACTCGACGGACAACTGAGGAGGGCGCTCTCGAGGGGAGGCTACCCAGAAATCCAGCCAAAACATAAGGGGAACGAGAACCGTGTTAAAATAAATAAATGACAACATTATTATAACTGAATACAAGTAGATACGAGTGAATAAAAGTCGGTACAAGTTCATGGAAGATAATACAAATCAACGGAAATTAAAATAAGTCATACCAACCAACATTCATAATATTTAAATAGTAAAATTTATAGAAAAGATTCATCTTACGCCTACTGCAGGACTTGAACAGACAAAGGATGGCGTCTGAGTCTGCTTGTGTACGTAATTACTCTTAGCAGGCGCAGGAACGTACTGAGGTAAAGGTTGCCACAAATCAACCATTAAATATCGAAATTTGGTTCGCTGGAATTAGTCAGCAAATTAATCCGAGCCAAAAATCGCGCACTTTTCCCAGCATAAATTTATTCCAACCAGTGTCGAATAATTCCTCTCTTCCGCGGCACGCTCCTCTCATATCCGATGCCAGTCGTGTAAAACTTATCGTCATATTCGCACATGTGGCGTCAAATAATGGGAAGATAAAAATCGAAATCATATATCAGAAGCTTCACATTTTTTTTTTATAAGGTAACTACATCATCTATAATTCTAAGCAGGAAAAGTAGTAATGGCGTAGAAGTGGTAATAGTGATTTAAATAGAAGTAGTAGTAGTAGTAGTAGTAGTAGTAATAGAAGAAGAAGAAGAAGCGGTAGAAGCGTTAAGTGGTAGGGAAAATGCGTGAAGATATCTGCCGCTCAAGTTGTGAAAGACTCGCATGCGCACTTGACATACTTGTAATTCACTTAGTCACCAGAGCGAGGAGTGTTGCAACCTTGGCGCTGATCCTTCCACTGTTGTGTCCGGGCAGGGACTTCATGTTTCTGTAGCAATAGAGAACAATTAAGTATACTTCTACGAAAACAAAATGCCTTTCATTTCTCACAACACAACTGATATATTCTCGAGTGTGTATGTTCATAATAATTCAATAGCGTTATGTAAAGAGAGCAAAATTTCTTTTCTTTTGCAGCATCAGCCTTACGGTTTCCATCCTTGCCTTGCAGCTTCTTCCTGCTTCACCGATCGTCTGTGGTAGGCTCACTTTTCTTTTAAAATAAATAGTAGAGTTTTATACATATAATGCTATCATGTAATTAACTGTGTATCTCAAACTCAGTGCACTGTACAGTCCATATCTCAGCTTCATTTCCTTGACAGCCGTCATAATAGCAGTTTCATAATAATGTGATGTGTTGTTTCCGACTGAGGCATCAAACATCAAAGACTCGGATCGTGCGTCAACAACCAGGTCAACGTTCGGATCATTTTCCACTCCAGTCATCTCCGCTCTGCGCTACAGTTTCAGTACAATGAACATTGCTTTCAATACTAACAGGAAATTACAAATTTCAACTCGTTAGATCATCACCCTGAATGCTACGTAGCCGTACTACTCGTTTAGAGGGCTTGTCCGTCCCTCTCATAAGGAATGTCGGAGCCTCTGCCCTATACACCACTTTGGGACAAAGCAGAGCCGGAGGTTATTTGTCTCATTAACTCCCGTACTATAGATGAGTGTTTTAGTCTTTCATAGGCTGCCGCAGTGTTGCCTCTCTCTGTATCTCCTCCCGTTACGTCATTCGAAATTACTTCTCCGAACATTGGAACTCGTCAGTTTTCCAACAGAGCACCTACGCAAAACCTATGAATCCTGATCTTTACTTCCTCCATGACACTATGATAAGCACTAACCGACACTCCCATTCCACTTATCCAGCCGGAACATCACGGAACAGGTTGCCTTCCTTACTTTTCCACCTTCCTTCGACCTGCACTCTTTAAACAAGATATTAGGACACTTAGAAAACTTAAAATAACTTGCCTTTTGGAACGATTCTACTTTGAATTTGGAGAAAACTGCAGGAAGCTTGTGTGGGTGTGTGTGTGTGTGTGTGTGTGTGTGTCACTTGGCCAGTCTTGTATAGAACTAGTAGTTGCTCGAAAGGGAAGCTGATGTTTTTCTCTCCTTCCAGTTATTTCAATTCAACTGGTCTTACTTCGCATTTACTAGGCGTAATGAACAACGAAAGAAAAAAACATTACTTTTTAAAAGACAAGGGAGTGCAAATATAGGGAAGGGGAGATAACGGGATAACGTTGTGTAAGAGAGAGAGAGAGAGAGAGAGAGAGAGAGAGAGAGAGAGAGAGAGAGAGAGAGAGAGAAATTGCTCGCACACATACACACCCACCCACACAGGACAAAAAAAAAAAAAGTGAAAAATTAAAGTATATGAGGAAAAAAAGAATAGAAAAATTAGAAGAAAATAAATATAAGAGAAAGAAATAAAGGAAAGAAAAACTAAAAAAACAAGGAAAAGAAAGAAAAGGAAGAAAGAATAAAAAAATAGAAAAAAAGAGAAGGGAGAGCGAGGGGGAAAGAAATAATGAAAGTGTTGGTGATGAGAGGGGAAAGTAGAATTAATAATATATTCCTTTCTTATGTCCTAACTTTAACACTTCAACAATTCAGACACCTTCCTTGTTCCACTCTTCACAAAAAAGCAGTAATAAGCCAATTAACGACCTAATTACATCACCTATTCCTCCCATTCCCTTACCAATCGTTCCATTTACCTCCAATTGTCTTTCTTACTCTATGCTTCCTTTCACAAACAGATGCATGGATTTTCCCTAAATACTCGTACAACCACGGAAACTACCTTGATAGGAGACTGGAGTTTACCTGTGATCAGTCTAACAATAGGTATTACAGGTGTAGGGGTCCGGAGTGAGGCCTTTATACAGCAGGTGTGTCTGGATGGGGGTGGGGGGTGGTTGTGAGTGTGTTTGGATGAATGGGTGGATGTGTGTGTGTGTGTGTGTGTGTGTGTGTGTGTGTGATTTCCTACGTACTTACTTTAACTTCCACCTGTCTATTTACCTATATATAAATAAAGAAATCTATCTCTTTATCTATCTACATATCTATTCATCTATCTGCCTACCTACTTACCTACTTAGCTATCTATACGTTTGTGTGTGTGTGTGTGTGTGTGTGTGTGTGTGTGTGTGAGGAGACCAGCCCTATACATAAGTCACTATAAGAGACTCATCTGTGTTTTTTTCATTAAGTGCAAAACCTTATTCCCGGCGCAGATGTAACTGTACACGAGGCGGCTTGAATTTGAGTGGGACTGGCTTACCTCCACCTTGCTCCAGGAAAGCGAGCACTAATTGGAATTGGAACGATTTGCTTGATCTCTCTCTCTCTCTCTCTCTCTCTCTCTCTCTCTCTCTCTCTCTCTCTCTCTCTCTCTCTCTCTCTCTTTAAGTGAGAGAGAGAGAGAGAGAGAGAGAGAGAGAGAGAGAGAGAGAGAGAGAGAGAGAGAGAGAGAGAGGGGGGGGAGAGAGAGAATTTGTTTTCAATGCAAAATTAAGAAATGTAAACAAAAATCAGATATTTTTTGCATGGTCTTTTTTTTCTTTTCTTTTTTTTCTCTTTTTTTTCATTTCGTCTCTTCTCATATACACGGAAGGGAACATTTTTCATTAT
Organism: Scylla paramamosain; assembly: GCF_035594125.1. NCBI lineage: Eukaryota > Metazoa > Arthropoda > Malacostraca > Decapoda > Portunidae > Scylla > Scylla paramamosain. The sequence goes on from NC_087174.1 coordinate 2,449,581, forward strand.
CACTGCATCAACGAAATCTACAACACGGAAGAGGAGATCGTAGCTCGGGATATACAGACTAGACTTCGGCTACACGAACGTTGGTGTGCAGTGACGAAACAGAAGCATAATGTCAAGAGACTGAAACCAAGAAGAGAAAATGCGCGTCACGTTATCAACAGTAATTCTTCAACAACACGAGTATAACCTCTTTTCTTCCACCAGTGTACTAGAACCATTTATCTAAGCAATGCAGGAGGTAGATTTTAAGATGAGGTTTTTTTTTTGTATTAATAATGATGTTTTCTTGACTATTACGAATATCTGTTTCCACTTATCATCATCCTAATTCATAGAAGACAACGGAAGTTATGCGCCATACAGAGACTGCCAAGGGGAAGCCTCTTAAGCTCCATTTTTTCTCACGTTATCTTATGGTCTTTTGAAAATTATAAAAGTGACTTTATTGGAGATGACTATAAACGATCACTTACGTATATTTACACCTCACTTGTTTCCTGCTGCTCACTTCCTGTTCTCCACTACTAAAGATATTACCTCAGTTGTGGGGGAAAAAATATCATAGCGGCATAATCATAACACATGATTATAAAAAAAGAAAATGCGTATATTTATACCTCACGTTTTCTATCGCGGTTACTTCGAATCACTCTTGCATACGAGAAATTTTAATGCTCGAATGAACTGTTTTCCTTTTTCCTAGTTTCAAATAAGTAATTACTTGATTTCACTTTTTTCATTAGTTTCCGTATAAATGACATGACGATGAATTACGTGCGCCTGATTACAACATAAAGATAATTTTATGATGATAATCGCAGGCGAGTCCCTGAATAAACCTGGCGCGCTAAGAGCCGCATTACCCTCCCTGCTGCCGCCATGTTTACATCCACACACGCTTGCCAAATTTAGTAGCTCCGCCATATCCATTATAGTCCCATAAATCCTTAACAAAAGCATTAATGACTGTATCATATGTAACTAGTGAACTATGTAAATAAGTCTGCTGCATATATAATTACTTTCCTAACATATAGAGTATGAGTATTAATATATTATGTCTACTCTCTCTCTCTCTCTCTCTCTCTCTCTCTCTCTCTCTCTCTCTCTCTCTCTATCTATCTATCTATCTATCTATCTGTAAGCTAACGTAATTAATTTGCCTCCAGCATAAAATAACCCTATAACAATGATGATAGTGTTGGCATAATCCTTGCTTACCACAATATACGCTCCTTCTAGTCCAGCCAATTACAACCAAAGGTGAAGTTAATTTCAGGTGAACGTCAATCCTAATCTCATATGCTGATGAATTCTTTAGTAACTCTTCCATCACAGTGTTCTCCCCTTGATAGAAAGAAAAAATAAAATTACCACTTATTACAGTGTTTTAGTAAATGTCAGCTTCTTTCGGAATTCGGAAGTGGTGTTGTGTTTGTAGTTGTTGATTGAAAAAGGAGGACAGGAGAAGGAAGACTTGTAAGAGGAAGAGGGAGAGAAGAAGGAACGCAGGTGCTGTTCCCATTTTCTCTCTTTTCATTGATAGTTACAACCTAGACTAATCTAAGTGTTTTTCTAGTAGTACGTAGAGCGTCTTTTTATTCTTTATATCCTCCGTTCTCTAGAAAAGAACTCTTAGCATCCACTATAACACAGTGCACCAGCTTCACTCGTCTCCCCAAAAAATAGGCTGGTATGAAAGGAACACCATCACCACCACCACCACCACCATTAACAACAACAACAACAACAACAACAACAACAACATCAACAACAACAACAACAACAACAACAACAACAACAACATCAACATCAACAGAGCACTGGGAACATGCACACCAGTTAACGACGCACCAGGATCTGAAGAAATAACGCTTATTTACATCCCTTGGGACCTGACGGAGACGCTGCCGGAGGGATACGAACCTAGGCCCCCTCAAGGAATATCGGCGCGGTGAGGCTGACCCGATAACTTACGCTTTAACGTTCATAAAACTTTTACGGCGCAATTAAAGGTTATTCGTTCAGATATCAGCAGTATTCCAGGGAGAGAGAGAGAAAAAAAAAGAATTGTTGAAATATTAAAAAGCACAGTTTGTCTTTAAAATCCATAATTATCTCTACTGGTATTCGGTCCCAGGCTATACTGTTAAATGACTAACTGAATAATAGGCGTTTGAATATACTCGCGGAAAATAAAGAAAAATAGATAGATGAATAGATAGTGAAGGTGTGTGTGTGTGTGTGTGTGTGTGTGTGTGTTTATGAGCAGGGAAGTGCGCACTCCACTCCACGTCTATAATCCTGACCATGACACATATATTTCAAAAAGAACAGCGGTATTTCCGACACGCGCGTCAACACATCCCTCTCGTGATACGGCAGCAACTAACTTATATCGTGAGCTTATCAAAGGGACGATGAAATAAAAATACAAGTAAAAATGACATTCAGAAAAGAGACCCTAAACATCAAAGAATATTTATGGAACGATCTGGCATTGTATCTGGCGGTTTCTGAGAAGACTCATTGATCCACACGACCGAAACATCGACCCTTCACTCACTGTACACTCTACTACCATTTACTAACCAAGAAATTCACGTTTGTATGAAACTCACAGTATTAACCGTTACCTCTGGAGATGACTGACCTGTATCCACTCTCACCCTCAAATAACCACCGCTAACTACCCTCTTCTTACACGCACTTCACCTTCTCTTGCCCTTATCACCGTTTTCTTCTCCCTCACCCTTTGTTTGCTCATCGCGCGGGAGTAATGCAAGAAGCACCTGGTGTGTCTTGTCTCTCACCTGTCTTACCTGTCTACCTCACTCGTTAATCGATCTTGCGCATACTCCGCCTAATATTCACCTGTCCGCCATCCACCTTCCCCTTATTCCCGTAAATTCATTAGCAAATTGGTTTCAGTCAAGCCTATGATCCGTAATTTCGAAGCCGGTGGAGCTCCTAGTAGCCTTCCTAATTGTGCACACCTCACCAGCCAGTCATTAATTGGTTTAATTAACACCTTTAATGTTAAGTAGGAGCACGGTCAATGGCGTGATTAGCAATTAAGGGATGCATTTCTAGTAATTTATCGTGTACTTCATTAATTTACATGACAGCTGTTATCCGGCAGATGACTCAGAATATTTGATGATTGTTGATAATACGGACCAGCGAGTTTTACGTATTAGCGAGAACATCAAATTGCATTTTACGCCTGAAAACTTTATTGGCCCTATCAACAAACGGTAAACAGTGTCGGAGCAGTAAATAACCCTAATCAATGTAAGCAAATATTGGCTCATGAGACGTGCTGTCGATCACATTCGATAGCAAAAATATTAAGCGTCATGAACTTTAAAGTCATGAAAAGACAACATTTTTCCTTCTTGTTTTTTACCTGCATATACATACGTTGCTTTAGTGCGGTGGGAGAGGGTGAAGGGAGGAGGAAATTACCAAGTTAGCGGAGTAAAAGACACAGTAACGAGCAAAGATCCTTAAATCCTGCGACTCAGAGACTAAGAATGTGCACACCTCACACTTCCTAACGCCCGGGAACATCAATGGCAGGGGATGAAAATTATGTGGCAGACTTGAAGCAGCGAAAAGCAGGACAGTGGAGTGATGTATCGACGAGAGAGAGAGAGAGAGAGAGAGAATAACCGAGACAGAAAAAGAATGAAACAGACAGACAGACCGACAAACAGAGAGACAGGAGGGTTAAAGGTGCTAGCCATGTAAAATGAGAAGAGATAACAGGGTACATGAAGGCGAGGCGAGTGGCTAAGGGAAAAGAGGAGGGGAGAAAATGAAAGAGGAGTGAGAGGAGGAAAACGATGAGAAGAGCAGGAAGGGATAACAAAGATGGCGAGGAGAATAATGAAGAAAAGGTGTAATATAATAATGGGGATGAGGAGAGAGAGAGAGAGAGAGAGAGAGAGAGAGAGAGAGAGAGAGAGAGAGAGAGAGAGAGAGAGAGAGAGAGAGAACTCAACACTTCTTGCTAATCACCGTCACATTGCAATCCATTCTTCATATTAAAGATTACACTCTCGGGATGAACATTGCCTCTCCCTCTCACTCTCTCCCCCTTCCGTCTCTCATCTAAGTGCAGCTCTTGAGAATCTTGCATGACAGATGGCGGGGCAGCTGGAAGAAGAACATGGGATACAGAGTGATGGATGAGTACTATGACAGAATACTAAGGATACAAGGAAATTAACAGATATACAATGTTATCAACACTATTTCTCATGTGTGTGTGTGTGTGTGTGTGTGTGTGTGTGTGTGTGTGTCTGTCAGGGAGCTTAAGTGGGAAAGTAAGGTACTAAATATACACTATGATTATTGAGAAATATTCCTAGTGTGGTAAATAAATTATATATCCTTCTTCTTAGCTTTTATTTATTTATTTATTTATTGTTACTTAATCATCCAAAGCTTCCTTATTCGTGTTCTTTATATTTACTGTTAATTTTTGCCTCTTATTTAGTTCCCCCCCTAATCCTCTTCCTCCTCCTCCTCTTCCTCTTCCTCCTCTACACTGTACTTCATCCACCTCTTTCTGGTACTCTCATAAAAACCGTATCTTACCCTCTTCTTTTCTTTCCCCTCCTGCCTCCCTCGTCTTACCCTCTCTTCTCTGTCTCTCTCTTACCTCGACAGCCATTCACTGCAAACTCTCGACGCAAGACAATGAGTAATAAGCTGCGTCCATTCACCACACGACAAACATGAGCTGCCCCTCCCTCCACTATTTTTTTTTTTCTATCTTCGTCTCCCGTGTCGCTTCCATCCCGCCACTGGTGTGAGAATCCTTGCCACTGTAGTCTTAATTCTTGTTATTTAGAGGCAAAATATGGCAGCTTGTTTACATGAATGAAGGTTTGTTTGGTTAAGGGCACAAAAACAAGAACAGGAAGCATACCTATCACCACCACCACCACCACCACACCACCTCCCAGATGACGCCCCCGCTGCCAAAGTTCCACACAGTTAGTTCCACAGGCGCCGCAAAATTTTCACAGGTACCCAAGTGAACCTAAAATTATTCCAGCCAGCCAACCAGTCCGCACCTGCGTCACATTCCGTCTCCCGAGGAATTGGTTCTGATATTTCCATTAATTAAAACATTAGATCTATTCCTGATCTCTTAATTTCTTTAATAACTTTTTTCTCAGAAGTTGGGAGGAGAAGGGAGACGCCAGGCATGGAATGTAAACGGAAAGCTACGGAAGATCTTTTTCCTTTACTTTTTTTTTTTTTTTACGTTTAAGATTCATGTGTGTCTTTATGTATCTTACGTCAGTGGTCTGTTCCTTTTATTTTCGGACACTTGAGATAATTATACGTATCCGGGATCACTAAAATAAGAACAAAGATGACAAGATAGTAACGAAACACTTAGAGTTTTCCTACTTATCCTGCTAATTTCTACTTATTCCCTTCTACCTGTTCCTGCTTATGATTCCCTCTACTTATTCCCAGTTATTATTCCCTCAAGACATTAAACAAGCCCAAGGAAAAAATTACAAACAAATATACAACTTTAAGACGTAAAACTGCAATCAAACAGCACGAAATAAATTACCAATGAAGTACCGAACGAAAGAGAAACAAAGGGCAACAAAAATTACGTACAGGACAACACCAGGACAACAATAATAAGACGACAGAGATAGGAAGGAAAAACAAGACAACACCAAGATGAATTAGAGGACGTAAGATGATGGATAACGTCACCGGAACTACTTCATTCCCTCTGTCCCTCATTCGTATTCATTGGGAATTAATGAATAATGATAAACCAATTACCACCCATTGATTTCTTCTCCCCTCTCCTCCTCTCTCTCTTGTTGGTGCTACTTCCCACTGAGTGACAAACGCAATGTGCTTTATATGCATTTGTCACTGTCTCTACCGACAGCCGAGAACAGGACACCGCGAGAGGTGGCAATACCTGTAAACATCCCCACCAATTAGAGTCCCCAGACTAAGTACCAGCTGGCCAGAAAGGAATGAAACCATCAATATTCATATCCGCCTATTTGTCTGTCTGTCTACCTAACTATCTATCTCTCTACCTGTCTTTCTGTGTGTCTATCTACCTATCTGTGTATCTATCTATCTATCCTTCCATTTATCTATCTATCTGTGATGATTTCTCTATTCGTTGCGCAGATTCATGCTTAGCTGTGTTCGAGCATGAATCTCTAAATCTAGTGAAGGTTTGCTAATCCTCCCCCCTCGTCCCTTTCCTTGCCTCCTCTAAGCGACAGGAGTGCAGAGACACGTATCCTATGGTTCGTCGCTCACTACTGGCCATATATGGTTAACCACCCAGGTTAGTTGCACCACAAAATTTTATGCACCATAAAGCAGTGGGCGGTAGGGTGGCCACTGCTCTACAATTTTCTTTCTTTCCTTTTTTTTTTTTTGTGTGTGTGTGGCATTGAAATGATTCCACTGTTCCAGCTTTTCTTTTATATCCTTTCTCTCTCTCTCTCTCTCTCTCTCTCTCTCTCTCTCTCTCTCTCTCTCTCTCTCTCTCTCTCTCTCTCTCTCTCTCTCTGAAGCCACCCCATTAGTGTGGCAATGGCTAGCTGTTTGAAAATAACAAATCTTATATACACGTGTGTGTGTGTGTGTGTGTGTGTGTGTGTGTGTGTGTGTGTGTGTGACAGACAATTACAAAACTGTACGGAAATGTGAAACTTTCTTTCCACTTGAGCATCAGCAAAAAACATAGCCTGTCTAGAATGTGATGCTGAGCTCACTCCACCGTGGAGAGGAAATAAATAAAAGATAAATAGATAAATTAATTAGCCAATATACAATACATGAATGAAAACATAAATATAACTGGAGGAAGAAGGAAACATTTCAGTGTGCTACCACCAGTTGTTTTCATAATATTCAAAACAAGCAACGAAAATCTAACAGTGATGTGATCCCCTTCTACCAATTACAGGAATAACGCTCGTAAAGGATAACACAATAGTATCTTCTTGTTATTCTGGAAAAAGAAAGATCACTGTAGTACACGAGGCGGATTGGCGGGAGTTGGAGGAGGAGGAGAAGGAGGACGAGAAGGAGGAAGTCAACTGGACCGAGGAGCACAAAGTGGCCATTTGATAATGAAATAGTATTCCCTTGCATCATCTTTGCTTGGCCTTCTTACTAATCTAAAAGCTTCGCCTGACAATCAGCCCACTTGCACTTCCATCTCATTTGTTTTGTTTGTTTGTCTTCCTGCTTTTCCCGCCAACCTCTCCTGCTGACCTTGTTGTCTGCTTGCTCCACCTGCCTCTTGAGGGCAATATAACACATTGCCTCTTGTTATTTATTCACCTGCCCTCCTCTGCCTGGGAGGAACTGGCAAATGGTTTTCCAATACGCCATTACTTCGGGCCACAGCGCCAAGAGGGAGGGAGCCAGGCCTGAGAGAGAGAGAGAGAGAGAGAGAGAGAGAGAGAGAGAGAGAGAGAGAGAGAGAGAGAGAGAGAGAGAGAGAGAGAGAGAGAGGACACAAAACACGAGGGGGTGAGGGAGGCAACAAAACCAGCAGAAAGAGAGAGAGAGGGTCAAGAAAGCTCAAAGCGAAGAAAGAGACAATGAAAAAGAAATAACAAAAGACAAAGAGAGGAAAGGAGGAAAAGAGTCAACAAGATACTATAATACAATCCGTTCGAACCAAAATAAAAGGTAACAAAAAGAGAGTGGAAAACAATAAGAGGCAACTGAAACATAGGAGCAAGTAAAAAAAAGAAAAAAGAAAAGAGAAAAGCACGAGACTGTAGAAAATGTAAAATGTAAGAAAAAAAATGGTGAAAAAAAACGAGAATAATTTTGCATTTTCTAAACTAAACTCGAAGTCATGATGAACGAAAATAGATGACAGATAATAGAATAGTGAATAATAATAATAATAATAATAATAATAATAATAATAATAATAATAATAATAATAATAATAATAACTATAATAATGAAGCCCGTATTTTTAAACACTTTAACGTCTCATTAGGATTGGTTTCATGGGCCATGGAGGTTATTATAGTAATTATAGTCAGCTTCACATGGCTTTTTATTTATTTGTTTGTTTGTTTCTTTTCTTTCTTTCTTTCTTTGCTTATTTTTTCTATTTCTTTTTTTTTTTTCGATGAGGCAGGATCTTTGTTTACCTACTACAAGAATCACGCACTTTCGAAAACTTCAAATTACTTTCGAGATAACTTGTCAAAAATAATCGAGTTAGGCATTGGAAAAATTTAACCCTTTGATTACTGATGGCAATATCTACTATCTCTAAGACTTAAAAGAAGAGAAGCAATGGAATAAGATAGAAATATAGTCTTACCAAGCGTCCCTAGACAGACATATATTACATGTTTAGACTTTAAAGGAAAAGTTTGATCTAGATACGAAAGCATGTTAAGAATACGTGAAAATAAGAGGAAACATTCTTCAAAAACCAGGCGAGATAGTGTGTGTGTGTGTGTGTGTGTGTGTGTGTGTGTGTGTGTGACAACGTTGCTATATTTAGGGAACGTAAACTTGTTGGTGGCGTGAACAAACAGGCTCACGTGGCACGCTTTTCCATCCAGCATTAAACTACCTACATGATTTTTTTGTTTTTTTTTTTCATATTGTGCTATTCCGTCATTTACGTTTTTTTTTTCCTGTTTTACCCAGCTGTTTCTAGACATGCAGTGTGTGTGTGTGTGTGTGTGTGTGTGTGTTGTCCTGTCTTTCATTTTACAGGGCTTGGGGAGAAGGCGCACGACCGAAAGGTGTGAATTGTGTTAGTTGATCCTCTTCTTGTAAGTCAACCGCCACCCTTTTTATGGAAGCTTTTACATGCCAATGAGTTAATCGGCCAAGGCACAAGAGATGGAAGGCTGAGTGGGGGGAAAGGCACGCACTGGCTCAATCACTTAGTGGCTGGAGTCTACAGTGGCTGGCCCGTATTCTGAAATACTTCAGCGGCGCACCTCCACTACTTTCCAAAGGCTTTATTTGAATTTACACAGGTTTTCAAAGATGTTTTTCAGGGTTCCAGTGACAGATTAATAAGGTTTCTACACTCATAGTTGAAGTGAAACACGGATACCGTATAACAACTATTCCATGGTTAGCTAACCCTCACATAACCACACACGACACTCACATGGCCCCAGCGCTTCACACACACACACACACACACACACACACCTATTATTACACACGAAGACCTTCATGACCTCAGGGTCTCCCAGTACACACACACACACACACACACACACACACACACACACACACACACACCTTACTACGATAAATGAATTTAAGACAAAGCGAGATAGAAATAAATATGGAGACGGGACAGCACGAGCATAGCTCTTTGCCTGTATGTCACAACTAGATAAATACAACTAGGTAAATACTCGTACACACACACACACACACACACACACACACACACACACTATGGCCAACATGTATTTTTCGTGAGAATCCTTATATAGAGTAGAAAAGGAGGAAGGGAAAAGAAAGAGGTAGGGGAAGAAGGAGGAGGGGGAGGAGGCGATTTTTCTTTCTTTATATATATATATATATATATATATATATATATATATATATATATATATATATATATATATATATATATATATATATATATATATATATATATATATATATATATATATATATATATATATACAGTATTGTAAGTGCAATCATTCTTTAACACATATTGGCACACCCCACATACTGCATTGCCAACTAGAAGTGAACTGACCTATGCAGTCTGCTACCTGTAGTTTCTATATATTGTCTAGCTATTTTTCTTCCTCTGCTTCTCTTCTTTTCCTCCTTCACTTGATTTGAAGTCAAGACAGTGGAGAAAATGGTATAATCTTACAAAGTTATAATGAGACTCCACCTTGAATATATTCACAGTATCCTTGTCTTGCCTACTCCCTTCCCTACACAGCAGGAGGTCTGCAGCTCCCAATCACTTCTCCTCTTGTGTCATATAATAATAGATGTTTCAGTTTTACTCAAATCACTTTAAAGTGATTCATTCAATAGTACTCCTCAATATCACTATTCTGCTCTAAAAAAAAAAGCTCATTTGAGAAGAAATTTCCAGATCTTCATATTACATATTACATTAAGTTTTGCCTTTCCCTATGCAAGGACATGCTCTGACTGAGCTAAATTCTTCTCTCCAACACTATAGATAAGGGAATGATTACTGCATGATAAATCCCTCCCTATCCTACAACCCATAGCCTGTCAAGTGTGTCTCCATCGTATTTCATTGCATTTCTACGTTCTTTTCACCATAGTACTCGTAGCAATGTTTGAGACCTCGGTAAGCTCTCCCAATCACACTTGCAAGCTTTATAATGCCTGGTATCTTAAGATTTCAGTAGATGTGCAAGACATTTTTTTCCGGATGCACAATGTCTATAAAGATTATTTCATCTGCATTAAGATAATAAAACAGCAATAATTATTAGCTCTATTATTTGTTGACAATTTCAAAGTACAGTGTAGATAGATGGCTGAACTATATAGTGCAAGATTAAGACATTCCTGGTGCACTCAAGGTCCAACAGTTTTATAACTCCTTAAGACTAACCTCTTAACCTCTTCCCCATAACATGACACCTCACGTTTGTCCAGCCCCTTGGACGGAAATCACTACATGAACAGACATCCTTCACGGGTGATTTTGGGTGCAACAAAGACCACTTACATCATCCATGAGGAGTCCATGAGGAGCATTATTACAACTTAGTCTATGGTGCTCATTACTAACAGTGTGTGGTGCACATCTAACTAGTGTGTTAGGTGCCATCACAGTGGGTCATTAAAGCACTGAATAAGTCACTATTTTTCACCATGAGGCACACGTGGTAGAGTACAAACTGGTGATGACTATGCTTTTATTATATTGGCAAAAATCTCTCAAAATGTAAACTATATTCCAAGACTGAAACTACAGTCACTGTTAATCAGCAAAACTTCCTCCATAAAGAGAAGCACAAAAGCAGCAATTCTAAAAGTGATGCCTAGCCTGACAGCATCACTGAAACAAGAATTTATTTCAAGATGGGCTAAATTTGCCGTGAGAGGCAGCCTCACCCAGGTGCAAGCCCATGTCAGGTCTGCCACAATGGGGTGCTTTTCTGACCAATCAAGCTATAGGTGATCACCAAGGCCTGGGCTGATATTTGGTCAGCCTCAAATTTCTTAGTGCTACATAAAATCTTCCTGTATTAGCTAATCAGTACTTTAAGACTATTTGCTAGTGTTGCAATCATACACTATGAAGAGACACTTTTCAAACAAAACCTCTAAACATATATTCTTCTTCTCAATGTACACAAAGGTCAGTAACTTATCCTCAGATTAATTCACTTCCACAGAGCATTGCAGTCATTCTGCATACGAGATTTCTCCACTCTCTCTACCATACGGTGTTGTCAGTATACAGTGTTGTCATTCTGCTTACACTCTTCTTCACACATTTCTGTCATTTCATCATTATTGTCAAGCTTCACCATCTATTGCTATATCCTGGTGATGCAAATATGAGAGATTTATCCACTACAGTAGAGATTGTTACAAAGACGTTCTACATGTACAAAATATGGAAGTCAGATATTGTGGCAGTGTTTGCTTGCAGCTTTGGTCAAGTTTTGTTCCCTAAAAGCTAGCAGACTTATTGCCAGCTGTTTTAATGCTATCCATTTGATTCCACTATTCACCACAGGAAAAAAACAGGCAAGCCCAGGACATACTAAAAATTGGTTAAAAGACTAATGTTGGCCATGTAATAAGTACCCCAAAAGCTGGAAATTAGTCAATAAATAATTCCATGTGCTATTCTCATTTTCCCTTTTCCTGATTCTTTCATTTTATTTTTCACATAATAAGTACAGGTTGCACCACTTCACAAAACTGAAGGAAGTCAGTGTGCCATGAGTACTTGGTTACATTATAAAACTCATTACTCATACAGGAAGGGAGGTTTCAAGACAATTACCCTCCAATGTAGATAATCCTTTTGATATTTCCTTAAGGATTGGCACCTCATTTTTCTTATTGCTCTAGGCCAGTGCCTCTCTTACATGAAAAAAAAAAAACTGGGTTCTTTGTGAATATCCTAAGTCTCACTGCAATAAAGATCTACTTTTTAAAGAGATGTAAATACTCGCACACAAGAAACATCACAATGTTTATTGGTTTAAGGAATGTTTACTGAAAAAAATAATAAAACTGCATACTATATTTCCTCACGTGAATGGTCTAAACTATTGTTGCCCCATTATTGTGAATAAGCTAACTATATTCACCTTAATCATCTGTAATGAGATCAGCAGCCTTGCACTTCTTTTTAGGTTATGTAGCCTTATCAGCTTACAGGAAACATACCTTCATCAATGTGTGAACAAGTTATGTGATCTTAGGAGAGTAGCCTACAGCCAAGGTTTAGGTAATAATTCCATGAGCATGACTACTGGTCTTGGTGGATGGAGCATCATCTGGTGTGGTATGGTCTGAAGCGGATGCGTTAGTACAGAGTGAAGTCAACAAGGTGTGGCTGTGACAGGGGAAAACTCTTCCGAATGGAGAGACATTTGTCACGGTCGATGTAAAGGGAGTTGGTCTTGACACCAATGTCGTGGTCAAGCCGGGCGCGGGTCTGGGCCAGGCGGTGAAGGGAACTCTCTGCCTCAGATAGCTTTATCCGTAGGGACTCCACACTCTCACTTAATTCTTGCACTTCTCTCACCATCCTGTGAAAATAATACATCTCAGACACAAACAAAGGGCAGACATGCATATGTTAAAGGTGTAACCTTATATTTTACTTAGGTTATCAGACAATTATATCTAAATCAAAAACTATTGATAGAAGGACACAAGACAAGATTTATATTGCAAACTGATCATAAGAAGTTAACAGAATGATTTCCACCTGACTTTCAACTCATAACTGCCTTTCTGACATACATAGGGAGATAATTTGCATAAGTAGTAATGAACAATAACCATTTCTCCTTTCCTGATGCATATAACAAATTTATTTTTGAGCAGAATGTGTTCAAGTCACTGCAAGAAGAGCATGTCTATTTAGATAATGTAAATACAGTACAATGTTGTGGGAATGTATTTGTGACCTGTGCTGGGGAGGATCCCTGCAGAGCTCCATCTCTGGGCGATGTGTGCGGCCCTCCAGCCTGGTTTGGGCCACCTTCAGTGGAGCAGACTTGTCCAGAATGGCCTTCTTGAGCAGATCAATGTGACGCTCCAAGTCATTCATTTCACGTTGTACCTGAACAATATGACATGAATGAGAAGACAGTTGAAAGCTTCAGCTAATTTTGTTCCTCACTAAAGAGGAGAGAAGATATGATATTTTTACTTTTGAGTATATTTTTTCACTTCAACCAATAAATCCTCACCTTGTCTCGGTGTCCAAGAAGTTTGTTCCTGGTGTCATTGCTCTCGCCCAGCCTGTGGGTTAGTGCCGTGTTGGAGGAAGACCATGATGTCCACATATCTTGGTGGGTGGCTGCTATCAAGCTGTCTACGTCTTGCCGTGCCCTCTGAGAGCCGCTCCTCTCACTCTGACTCTGCTGAATGTTGCGATTGGTGTGCTCCGCCCAGGTCTCTGGAACACTCACTCTGCAAGACAAATCACACACCTGATGATATCTGTAGTGTGATCAAATCAACTCCACAAGAGAACCACACCCCCTGCCATGTTGTACAATCATGTACATCATATTCTGTCAGTCCTTTGACAAATATGACTCAGTGACAGGTAACGTATAAATAAGTTGGCATATGCCTCTACTAATTATCTGAAGTCCTGATGTATTTACTTGTATGTGAACAGGAATAAGTGGACTGGGATGATGTGATCTACAGAAGACTGACCTGCTGGTGCCTTTAAAATGTTCAGTCATTTACGATATATGAAAGTGAATCAGAATACCCCTTAATAATACTAAGTCAGCTTACGTGTTGTCGACCCTCTCAATGCCTGGATAGTAGGTGATGGCTGGAGAGTGGTTGTAGAGGGAGTGCTGCGTGGAGTCAATGACAAGGGCATGGTTCTTGTTCATCGTGTCGTGTTCCAAGTCCTGCCGTGCTGCGCGGTTTCGAGTCAGCTAAGAGAGCAGGTCAAGGTCAGACTTTGGAAAATGCTAGATATAAAATAAAATCAGATTTGATTTTCATACATTCAGTATCCAATCTTATTACAAAATGTGTTCGCATGAATGTTTTGAATAACTCCAATACTCATTTTTGTTCAGTGTTAGCCTGTCCATCATGAGAACAGTCTGATGTGCTTGCTGGCCTGATGAACTACCTGGAGGTTGACTCGATCCAGGAGGTTCTTCATGCGAGCCTGGCAGTCCTTGATCATGTCCACCTCACGTAATAAAGACTCCTCAGGATGGTCACGCACCAGATCAATTCCTGACCAGGCATGTGAAGGTAATATACACCAGTAACATTTCATAAGATTAGAATCCTTCACTCTAATTCTAATATCAGATGTAATAAGACCCAGCTTCTTCTGACATCTTCACACATATCATTACTTTCCTGTGGGCACTGCCTCATACCTGCATTAACAAAAAAAATCTCTGAACAGGGACCCACCTTGCCTGTTTTCTCTGAAGTACAAGCACTCCTTTGTGACATGGAGTGGATTCTCAGTGTCTTTGAGGGCGTGCTCCAGCATCCTGCGAGAGTCATTTAGCCGGTTGGTCTCTGCCAGCATCCTGTCCAGCTCCTGCATCAGCTCACTTCGCCAGAAGGTGATGTCACTCACCCTCTCCCCAAGTCGTTGTGAGCTCTCCCTCTGTGCGATGTTGGTGCGGTCATACGTGAAACTGTGCAAAGTAAATGCAGAAAAGTAGTCTGCCTCTGTTTATTAGAGAAATTATTTTCACAGAAAATTATTATTATTTGTTGAGGAAAAATCATCCTTATTGTGTATTCATACATCAGAAGAAGCTTCAGAAATGTTAAAGCTTTAAGAAGTCAGTCCCTACTAGTCATCTGGCTCTCCTCCACTGCACTGTTACACATCATAAAAGTCATTGATATTGTAAAGAATACAAATTTAAGTTATTCAGTTCTAGTAAATGTTACGATACACAAATGGATTGATGGGTTTATGGAGAATCAGTGGTCTTCCCCTGTGGGAGGGGTGTCTAGTAGCTGGTTTATTGACCTATCATATAGCTGAGGAAACCCACCCCACCAGCCTGACAGCATCATCTCTCACACGCTCTGAGACGCCCCTTGTGGCCTCTGCATCGCTGTAGTGATCCAAGTTACCTGTGTGTTAGGCAGAAATGTACATGAAGTTCAGGATACGTGATATTCAAAATTAAATGCTTAATTCATCACATACTGAGCAATGTTCATAATCAGCAACTGTCCATGGGTGGATATGAATAGTGACAGCATTGCTGCTAATCAGCAGGAAAGGGATGAGATAGAAATTAACTAGTATATTGAAATGCCATAGTCATATCTGACAGTGCTGGAAAGATTTAGTGTCTGAGATTTTCTGTAAATGACAGAACTAGAGACAGATAATGAGCCATAATGTTGCTGTTTCCTACTCTGTGACCAGTCAGCAGGTGTGTAGCGGGTCTTCATGGTGGCAGTGGCAGAGGTGAAGATGTTGGGAAATCTGATGGAGTCAAGGACACGGCTTTCTGTTGGGTAGGAGCGGCTCAGGGTGGGCGGCACCAATGACAGGCTGCAGACAGGGTCATGATAAGTCTGGAAGCTCTACTCAGCTCTTTAACACAAATACATTTGTTGAAGTGTGTTGCATGGCACAGTGAGGATCAGCTTACAGTTTTATTCAGCATCAGTACTTATCACCTGTACTGTACACAATATGCATATGCAAGAAGGTCTGTGGCAGTCTGACCTTTGTTCAAATGGCCTGGTGTCAACTGTCTTCATTGCCACTGTTTTGTTGAGGGCAGCAGGAGGCAGATGGGACAGGGCTGGCATTCCAGACATCTTGTTTGTTTGCTTTTTGATGATACCTGTGAATAATATGAAATTTAGGATTCTTTTTACCAAAACTTAGATACAATGGGAACACACTAACTTATATTCAACATGGCAAAAATTGTGTCACATTAATGCTGGCAGTAAGTGAATGTATGCTAACCTGCTTCTCAAGAGTAGCAACTTCTTCATTCTCTTAAAATTTTTATGATTGTCTAGATTTTTTTTTTCTGTACACTTTTAACTTTTACAGTCACCTAAATGCTACTGTGGATGTCTCGAGAAAAAAGCTCAGAGATGAGGCTTGGAAAAAAAAGGAGTCTTCATAATTACCCACCACTGCACTTCCCTTACACCCAGTCACCACATTCAGTGCACCCTTCACATTCAGAGCAGCCTTCTTGTACACTGCACATCACCAAACACCACTCCCTGACACTGCCACACAGTCCATTAAGTCATCTACTTTATGAGAGAGAGAGAGAGAGAGAGAGAGAGAGAGAGTATATACATACAACTACATTAGGGTTGCCATACGTCCGGATTTTCCCGGACATATCCGGAAATCAGATAATGAAATCTGCGTCCGGGGGATTTTTGAAAATCCCTGAAATGTCCGGAATTTCACTTTCCATTATTACTAACTGTTAAAAAATCACATTTATTAAATTTCCTTGGGTTGAAATGATGAGAGAGAGAGAGAGAGAGAGAGAGAGAGAGAGAGAGAGAGAGAGAGAGAAAAGGGTTCACCAAGTAGCAGCTGCTTAGGATTGGTTTCGATCTGACGTGTATAGGTCCTGTATGAAGTCGATGCTTGCAGCTTTCCCAACGCCGCCTCACTTGACGTCGCGCTCGCGCCCCGGTCTTTCACCTGCTCTGATAGGGGTCAGCTTGGATTACTGTTTGCGGCCTTGTGACCTCGTCATTACAAATATTACTTGTTCTTGTCAAGATGCCCAAACGAAAGTGTAAATTCACTGCAGAGATGCAGAACAAACTCTCGTGCTTCAAAAAAATTAATTCACATGTTTTCCAGTATCATATCAGGACCATAATCAGGTGTTAGTGAAGGTGTCCGGAATTTTGATAGTTCATATATGGCAACCCTAACCTACATACTACAAATCATCAAAACTGATTCTGTGTGCTCCTCCAAAAAAAAAAAAAAAAAAAAAATCAAGTTGATAATTATCTTCTACATAATTAATAGCAGATTGTACAGTTGGATAAGGCCACACTGCTTATTATATTGTATGGAATTACTGTGCCCAGACATCATGTCCATGTGATCATGCTGTAAAGCATTATGGTAGTCTTGTTCCTCAGTCCACATTTTCGCAGCAGCATGACAGATTTTGAGGATAAAATCAGCCATGTTCAAAGCAGAATAATTAATAGCTAATTCAAGATTTTGCAAAATTATAAGTTGTGTGTTTCAGAATTTACCAGTATTTCAAGAAACAGCGCGTGTCTGTCTTACTGAGATGACCTGGGACCGTACCCTCCACTCAAGTCTCGATCATCTGGTGCACGTTTTCAGTGAAAGATCAGTCTGGGCCTGGTATTTTAAGTAAAATGCAAAACTGCTGATTAGGGGTGCCCATTACAACAATCTCAATACAGTCTGGCTTCATTGCTTACCTTAAAAGTTTGTTACAAGTACACCATGCCTCGCTCAAATGAATTTCTTACATATTATTTATTTATTTATCATTTATACTTATTTATTAAAGACCGTATGGTTAATTTCTTATTCCATGTCAAATATTACATCAAAGATTGTCATTGGTGCAAGGTAGTCAGGTACAACTAAATACATAGTGGAGAAACTATGAACGAGTTACAGTCAAAGTAAGCAAGAGCACCTCTGGATGGGATGCGTGTGTGAGGCGAGGTCAGTTTCAGTCAACAGAGCTGCGTGACTATTGATCTCAGCGGCCGCCCTTCTGTCTCCTCCCTCTTTCTTTCCCCCTGCCCCTATCCCTGCCCCTGTGTTTTCACTGTCAGCATTTTGCCTCACGCCGCAGTGACCGGCACATTTTCAGGCGACCTTCACATGCCTCGCGGGGCCTGTACACCTGCGCGAGGGCGCGGTCCCTGAAGACTTTTTTTTCTTACATTTTCTTGTAGGGAATTTTTGTAATGTTTATTCGTAATTATATATTTAGCGTGATACTTGAGAACCTTCCATGATTATAATATGATGAAGAAAACGACGACTTTCTCATTATCACCAGATCGTGTGTACTTATAAGAGTTTTAACAGGTCATTTTTATTTTAAAATTTGGTTTCTCCTAAAAGATTTACTTGAGACACGCAAGACCCGACACAGTTCTGGAAGGCCTGGGATCGATAGAGTACTACGCCTTGGACCAGCTGTTAGTATTAATTTCCCCATGAGGAAAAGCAGCTCAGAATGCGTCTCGGTATTCCCCGCGTGCTGCAAAAGGGGATTAGCTGGAACGGCGCGGAAGACTGGGAACCCTTGCCATGCTTCTCTTCTTCCCTTTTTTTTTTTTCTTTCTCTTATGCGTGAAGACTGGCTAAGGCCACAAAGAATATTGGAGAAGGGAAGGGGGACCCGGTAAATTGCCAACCCACCAAAGAAAAAATGAAAAAAAAAAAAATAAATATAAACTGGAAGCCAAATTAGTTGCCGAGCTGTCCTGTTACTCCACTCTTGAAACAGATTAGGTTTTAGAAAGAGAAAAAGAAAACAGGTAGAGAATTCCCATCTGCCAATGAAGAGGGTGAGATAATTAATACGCATAATGGGATACATTAAACTTTCATTGAAATAAGGATGAACTGTTTTTCTTTGGCCTTTTTTTTTTTTTCTTTTTCTTCTTTCCTTGAGTGTTACCTCGCATGTCTAAGGAGGGCGATTTTTTACACCATACAATTTTATTATTATTATTATTATTATTATTATTTTTGTTGTTGCTGTTGTTGTTGTTGTTGTTGTATTGTTATCATCATTAATACTACTACTATTATTATTATCTTCATCATTATTATCATCATTATTTTTACTACTTCTACCACCACCACCACCACTACTACTACTACTACTACTACTACTTCTAGTCTAGAAAATTAAATGTAATGTATATTTATAACCAAATTATATTGTGCCAGATATACAGAGCGAGATATACAAAATCACGTGAGCAAACACACACACACACACACACACACACACACACACACACACGACATTTAAAACTAAGGAAAATAGCTAAACGGTAAATAAGAGGAGGAAATTAGGTACGTTAGGAGGAAGCAAGTGTGACACAGCGAGCTAGTTACAAAAGCTGTATTACCAACGCAACAGCAGGCGGCGGTGAGGCAGCAACAGAAGGCAAGCTGCGGGGAAGGAGCGAGGCGAGGCACTACAGGAAAGCGAGGCACGACCACACTGAACACTGCGCCTGACCAAGATACTACAGCCACTACCCTCCTCCCTCCTGCTCCTCTTTTCCTCTCTTTCTTGACCTGCGCTACTGTCCACTCTCTCTCTCTCTCTCTCTCTCTCTCTCTCTCTCTCTCTCTCTCTCACGAAATCCGAGCACCATCACCACCTTAGTGTTTCCTCCTATCTCTTCCCTCTAAGCTCACGATGTTATTTATTTTTCATCAGTCTCCCCGTCATTTATCACATCACTCATCTGAATGTAATCTCTACGCATGCCAATAATATACTTAATTCATCGAGTGTCTCTGTTTGTGCCCCCTCCCCATGCTGGCGTCCATTCATGAGATTGCCAATTCGTTAACGTTTGTTGCTCGTGATCAATGTAATGCATACGCCGAGGAGCGCATGGCATCGCCCTCTCGTCATCACCATTCCCGGGGGCACTGCTGGTGAACGTTCACGGGGAGATCCCTGCAGTCCAGCCCGGTGTTGTTAAATAACTCCCAGCAAGATCGATGAGGTTCGTTCATCCACTTGCCATGCAAACGTTCTCTCTGTCTCCAGTAAGGACTGTATCACAGAGAGACCGATGACCTGCATCATCTTGCCGGAGGCGTGCCACACGCCCGTAATCATAGCCAAGTTGTTGCTCGCACGCAATAGATAATTGCAGACGACACGCCTTGGTTCAGCCTCACTGTACAGTCGTTGCCTTCACACGTGGTCGCTTTAGTAATGCCTCTTGGTTTTGTTGAGGTTCAGCAGCCGCAGTCATACTAGAAATTGCACATTTTAACAATGCACGTAACTAGCAATAGCCTGGGGATCTCGTAACATCAAATCAGCAAGCTTCTAGCAGTCGAGAAGGATTTGATCACAGTCCATATACTTGTATGGACTGTGTATGGAATGAAGCGAGCCGTAGCCTCAGGCTGCTTCCCTGCCCTTTATGGTGACTGATACCACCAAGACTCTCAAAACCATAAACATAATCAATTAAGCATATCCTCTCTGACTTGTACCGCAAGCCACCATCCTGCCCTGACGCACCACACTGCAGGTGTCACTACACTTGTATGATGCACAACCTCAACAAAGGGCGTGAGCTCACATTTTCATAGATACAATAGAGAGGACTACTGATGTATATGTGTTTGTGACAATGTGTGGAAATATTGACAGAAAGACCTAAATTATATTGCTTCAGGTCTTTCCCAGAGCTGTAATAATTTATAATTTTCAGGCAGTAAACACGCATCGTGTATTCGAATCATACACATTTCGTTATATCCTTTCTAGTAGCAAGTTTGGCTTCATGTAGTGCAAGAGTGTATATTAGAGACATCCTGAGAATCGCCTCGCTCAATACCAAGGGGGCACAATATAACTCCCAGCGAGGTTGAGAAGTGACAAAACTTATAATATATTCTCGCCGCCTCTTCTAATTTATCGAGAGAAAATATCGGGGGTAGCAATAAGGGGGGAGAGATCGAGCCAGTAGCGTGCCAGTGTGACGTTTCTGCGTGACCTGGGAGCGTGACCTGGGACTGTCGTACAGTGTGTGTGCAGCAGTAGTATTGTGAACATGTACATTATGTCGGTGTTTACTTTTGCGTGTGTTTATTATTATTATTATTATTATTATTATTATTATTATCATTATTATTATTATTATTATTATTATTATCATTATTATTATTATTATTATTATTATTACTATTATTATTATCATCATCATCATCATCATCATCATCATCATCATCATCATCATTATCATCATAATCATCATCATCAATGTCATCATCATCATCATCATTAGTAGTAGTAGTAGTATTAGACTATCAGTGATGTATCGCGGTATTTTATAATAGGGCATTAACTTGTACTAGTCTTCCCTAAACATCTCTCATTCTCTACCATTCTCCCATCCCGCAGCTCAGACCGAGACCCAGAGAAATGTAAACAAACACACACGATCCAGCAGTCTCATTATGAATGAATTTGTTACCTATTAAGCCGCGATCGAGCTGTATCCGCACGCACAAGCAGGCAATTTGCCCACTGACTGGCTTAGCGCTTGTGCTTGCTAAAACACGGATAAAGTGCCTATTTTGGTAGTTGTGTGAAATCAACAGGCTGCCCACGCCCGGACGACCACTCTTGGCTGTTGTCCGGGTTTGACTGGGCCGGATCAACACCGTGTGAACCAACATTACATTTGTTCCCGTGGAATTAGCCCGGCTGCCAAGATCGAGAAGGTGTGGAAGAAAATCGGAGTTAACCAGCAGGACCAGACTCTGTCACACTTTAAGCTGGGAGAGGAGACCGCCCGCGACCAGTGGTGGTTGTCATGGCAACGCGAGACGCCAGTGACGCCGCACTGAGGAACGCGCTATCTCAGAAAACATTTGAAGAGAATTTCAAGAGACTTTACATAAAAATAGGATCTCCAGCCTAGTGTCCGAGCAGAATGGAAACGTGTACGAGAAGATGAAGACGAAAAAAACAGCGACTACAAAACAGAGGATATGAAATACCAGGGAGAAGTTCATCGCCACAACGTTGTCATCGATACGTGGAGAGCGCAGTTTTCTCAGTAGGACCACGTAAGGAAAAAAGAGTTGAAAACCTTGTCAGGGAACATCCGCGTGAGTCACCGCAGCGAGCCAGGAAGGTCATCGCAGCCAGGATCAAAGAATATATCCTTTGATCCAGAACGTAGCGAGGAGATGCGTGGTGTGTTGCTCATCACAAACTCTTGCAAAATAAGTGGTGTGTTGACATTATCGTAGACCAAGAGTGGATTACTTTCTATCTCGAGTCACGATCCTTATTCGACTTTTGTTATATACCTCCCGCAGATTCACAGTATTATAAAGATGTACCATTCGCTTCCATACAAGAAAAGTAAAGAACTCTGATGATATCGATAGATACGTATTAATTGGAGACTTCATTGCTCTTTGGTAGAACTGTCAGAATAGTTCCCTCTCAGGCAGGATTAGAATGATTCCCTCTCAGGCAGGGTTAGGATGATTCTCTCTCAGGCAGAGTTAAAACTATTCCCTCTCAGGCAAGATTGTAATGATTCCCTCTCAGACAGGGTTAGAATGGTTCCCTCTCAGGCAGGGTTAAAATAATTCCCTCTTAGGCAGGATTAGAATGGTTTCCTCTCAGGCAGGGTTAAAATTATTCCCTCTCAGACAGAATTAAAATGATTCCCTCTCAGACAGGGTTAGAATGATTCCCTCTCAGGCAGGATTAGAATGATACCCTCTCAGGCAGAGTTAGGGTGATTCCCTCTCAGGCAGGGTTAGGATGATTCCATCTCAAGCAGAGTTAAAATGATTCCCTCTCAGGCGGGAACACCAAATAATGCATCGTATGTTGGCTCCCCAGGTTTTCGGCTCCTCGCCCACGTAGAGGGACCGTTGAAGATTGTGTTGTATCATCCATAGAAGGGTGGTGAGTGGTGACAAGAAGAAAATCATAAATTTATCAGTCGAAATAGTATGCAGTTTATGAGGATGGAAGATAGTTCATTAATTGAATTATCAGTCGAAAATAAATTGTGATAATCTCGCGGTCTCTAAGATTTTTGTTTTTTCCTGTTTGTAATAATAATAGTAATTACCAATATTTTTATAAAATTTATATCTAAAAAATAAACACTATAATAACCGTAGCATTTTTGTATTATCAATTAATAATTATGAATTTCTTTGTTGAGGGAAGTATAGAGAACCATCGCACCGGCCTTTCCTTCCAGGCGGTCCATGAGTAGAGGTGCTTGTGGTAGTGAGTAGCCCTATGTTTTTGTTAAATTTAGTGGTTGGCCAGCCCTTTCTTTGTTTCTCGGTACAATTCTAGTTTGGCAGGTAATGCATAGGTGCAGCACAGTGTTGGGCGAGGCCGGAGTGAGGTGCAGCAGTGGCGGGCGAGGCGTGAGTTGTGCTGGTGGTGTGGTGGCCATGTGTTGATGTGCCGCCTCTTGCCCCCCACACTGGCCCATCACTTCCTAGCCACACATGGCCTCTCTAGT
Organism: Scylla paramamosain; assembly: GCF_035594125.1. NCBI lineage: Eukaryota > Metazoa > Arthropoda > Malacostraca > Decapoda > Portunidae > Scylla > Scylla paramamosain. The sequence goes on from NC_087174.1 coordinate 2,473,101, forward strand.
GACGCACAGTCGCATGTCACACCCTCAAAACTAGACGTGTACTGTACTAACTGGCGTAATATTGAATAAACTAGTGACCCTCAACCTCAATTCTCGAGTCATTTATATTTCGTTGTTTATTTCGTCTTTGGTCAGTTCACTAATGTATTGCTACCTTAAATGCACCACAAATATACAAAATATATACATTTGTTTGAATTTTGTAGTGTAGTAGTTTTCTTGGGAGCTATAATTCTTTATTGGTATTGTAAAGCAGACAATATTTTCCTACATGATTTATTTATTATTTTTATTTTTTTAATGATCTCCACAGGCTTACCAGTAACCAGCTAAACTTATTCTGAACATGCTAACCAGGTATAGTGTGTCTCAGAACGGTTGAATAATTTTATATACTTGTGTACCCCAAAGCATGTAATTTTGTATCTTGAGAGGCTAAATTTGATGTTATCTGAGATTCGCTGACCACCGAACTTCTAACCTAACCTTATCAAATCAATTTCGGCTTGTAATTATATTGTGCCATGGCTGGTCATCATTTTGGAAGCAGGACGTTTGGAGTGCTACAGTTAGGTTATGAGGGATTTCAGTGGTGATTGTTACTCATGGAGAATTGGGGTCCCAGGCTGGCAGGTTTCGCAGCCTTTCAGTACGAGTTGCCAGTTATGCATTTCTGTTGCAATGTTACCATGTTGGGCGAGCGAGGATACTGCCACACTGGATTAGCTGTATTAGCTGGTAACCTCTCCTGCCCAGCATAGCAGTTTCCTCGTCCAGCTTGTTAACGCTGCAACAGCATTCCTTGATTGGCAGCTCAAACTGGCAGGGTTTCGTCAGTTAGTCTGTTCGTCAGTTAGTCTGGTAGAAGATTGTGCTGGTTGAAATTTTACCATTTTAACGTTTTGCTTTCTCTCAACAGACCGCAGACATGCAGATCTTTGTGAAAACACTCACCGGGAAGACTATCACCCTCGAGGTTGAGCCTTCTGATACTATCGAGAATGTGAAGGCCAAGATCCAAGATAAGGAAGGTAAGATTTATTTAGACTGAACTTGGTGAAGATAGGTCTTTTTTGCCATGGTACTCCTTTAAAGAAACCAGTAAGTGCTAAAGTAGACTAGGCATATATTTTGTAGCAGTAAGAACTGAACTAGACTTGCATTTCTTTATTTTATAGTCAGATCACTGAAGTTCATGCAGAGATGTATTATGATAGTGGTGTTTTATTATGTTAGCTGGTGCTGCCTCTTCAGAATATAGTTCAAGGTGTTCATAGCCATTTTTCTACTTCCACTCAGGGATTCCTCCCGACCAGCAGCGACTCATCTTTGCGGGCAAGCAGCTTGAAGATGGACGCACTCTCTCTGACTACAACATCCAGAAGGGTGAGGCTTTAGTGTCTTGTTTGATATTGTTGCTGTAATCTCATAATTTTTTCTTCCCTCCAAATTGTCATCTCCCTGAAATGGACAGGCCAAGTCTGAACAGGATGGAGGACCACAGAAGTTCAGCTACTCAAGATTGCATTTTACCCAGCAGCTTGGGAGTTGAGATAAAATGCAGAGATGTTCTAAAGCAGGGGGTACTCAGCCTTTCACCTGCTAGGGGACCCTCAAAGCTGGTTCAGTGCAGTTGTGGGGCCCCCAAAGCTGGTTCAGTGCAGTTGGGCCACCCCACCAAAGCTGGTTCAATGAAGTTGCCCTCCCCCCTCTCCCAAAGCTGGTTCAATACAGTTAGGGGGCCCCCCAAATGCTGGTTCAAAGTGGTTGGGGCCCTATTCCTCCCTGTGCCATGCATTCAACCCCTTCCCAACTATGTCACCACAGGTTGATAGATAGAATCACATAGATAATTAGATAGGTAGATATCCCTTGGCTAAGCATAACAGTTGCAGCTCCTCTGTACTACTAGCCAGTGAGTGTGATTTTCCGTGATTTTTTTCCCCTCCCATCCTGTGCTCATGCCTCCCCAGGAGAGAACCACTGTTCTAAAGCATGTTAAAGCTGGTTGTCCTTCAACCTTTTAGCCTAAATGAAATTGAAAATTAATTGTGCAAAGTTTAAATCATACCCTTGGTGTTTGTATTTGACTAACAACTTGTGTGAAAATCTGCAGTTTCATTAGAGACAGTCCTCTTGCCAGTAGAAGTGATGTTCCTTTTTTGTTTTATAGAATCAACCCTTCACCTCGTGCTGCGTCTGCGTGGTGGTGCCAAGAAGCGCAAGAAGAAGAACTACACCACCCCTAAGAAGATCAAGCACAAGCATAAGAAAGTCAAGCTTGCAATGCTGAAGTACTACAAGGTATAACTCCTGCTGAATATATGTTGCCATACCATTTGCTGATGCAGAGACTTATAAAGGCATCCTGTTCAGTCATTTATCATAGTGTAATCCATATTTTTTTTTTTTTTTATATATCATTTATTGTAATGAAATTGTGTGATCATTGGTAACATTTAGCTTGTCAATTCCAGTACAGAGGCTACACTGCTAGAATATTATTTACTACAAGTACGAGACCACTGGTGATTAAAAACAATTCAAAACAAAGAAAACAACCACTTCAATGCTTATGAGGAAACTAATAATAATCTTTGGGCTTGGTTTTGATTCTCGTGTTTTCAAACTATTAAGGAAGCACTTCAACTTATCATTTCTGAGTGTTTGTGAGTTTAAATTAAACTCATTCATTCTTGATTTCCATGTGCAGCTTCATGATGTCTGAAATGCTCCTCTGCATGCATGTATTAATGACTCTGATAAGATATTTTCAGTGGGGTTTGGGTTTAGATCAGGGGAATTGGGTGACCAGACCTCCAAAAATCAGTTTGAGTGGTATAAACCCACATCAGAGCAGATTTAACCCAGTGATAAGGAGCTCTATGCTGAAAAATTCCTGTAAATTACTATGTTAAAGGGGTTAAGCAACCTTTTTAAACTATTCACCTTCCTACCATGTATCATTTTCATACACTGTTATTTTACATTGTAGTCAGATGAATCATGACTTCTCTTATCTCTTATTTCTTAATCAATCTTTGTATCTACTGGTCTCTTACCACGTGACACTAAAAGTCTTGTTTTTGTTCTAGGTTGATGACAACGGCAAGATCACCCGCCAGCGACGCGAGTGTCCATCTGACGAGTGTGGAGCCGGTGTCTTCATGGCTAACATGTTTGACCGTCAGTACTGCGGCCGCTGCCATCTGACTTACGTCTTCAACAAGCCTGAATAAAGGACTAAATGTGACTATTTGTTTTGTTCTCTACTTTGTTACCTATGTAATGCTGAACTGCTATGAAAAGAAATGAGTGGATGTATTAAGGTAAAAGGAATGGGTGAGTTTTAAATAAGGAGGGTGTGTTAGCATGGTTATTCATACAGTATAGAATCACAAAGTTTTGTACTGGCGTAGAAATATGCACCAAGTCATATCGGAAAGCATATTCCATTTAAAGATGCATAAAATGCTGATCAGCTTCCTCATTGACACAAGGGACAATGGCCCTCAAGACTCGGCAATGTTCCATCTAAATGATGAAAGAATCCCTCATTCAGTTTATCAGTACTGGCCAGCATAGCATCCCTTGACAGGAGGATGATCAGTTATGGTGAGAGTGATGAGTTAGAATACATGTGCTAATAACAGGAACATCCATTGACAGTTGATTATGAATGAAAAGCTTACAATGCACTTGACTGGAAATTTCCTACATAAAGGCATTTTACATTAAAGTTTGAGGCATCCAGCACCGTCACCTTTACATCTAGTTACAAGAGTATTTAACTTCAATATTTCTCTTCCCCAAATAGTATGAATTTCATAATAAATGCTATCCCCAAAATCTACAAGGATAACTTGTCTAGCAGTGCCGTCCCTTTACCCTTGCTTTTTTTTGCTAACCCCAGGTTGGTTCTTCTAGCAGATGAGAATCTGCAAAACTAATTATAATCATTAGCACCCAATAAAAGGTTTATATCATCAGCATAGATGGTGTATTGAAATTTATGACGCATTTATTATTTCATTTATGTAAATGAAGAGAATCGGTCCTAAAATTGATTTTGTGGTATCCCCCTTAGAAAGATATAGATTGTGAAGAAACATTACGAACTAATTGAGACCTATTACAAAGGTAGCTTCGAAAAAGTTGTAGTAGCAATCCCCTTATCCCTAGATATTTCAATTTATCTAACTGTATGTTGTAGTCTAGTGTTTCAAAAGCCTTAGAAAGATCATTAAAAATCTTGCTGCTAATTTTATTTATTTTTTATTATGTAGGAAGGACACTGGCCAAGGGCAACAAAAATCCAATAAAAAGAAAATGCCCACTGAAATGCCAGTCCCACAAAAGGGCCAAAGCAGTAGTCAAAAATTGATGAACAAGTGTCTTGAAACCTCCCTCTTGAAGGAATTCAAGTCATAGGAAGGTGGAAATACAGAAGCAGGCAGGGAGTTCCAGAGTTTACCAGAGAAAGAGATAAATGACTGAGAATACTGGTTAACTCTTGCGTTAGAGAGGTGGACAGAATAGGGGTGAGAGGAAGAAGAAAGTCTTGTGCAACGACGCTGCGGGAGGAGGTGAGGCATGCAGTTAGGAAGATCAGAAGAGCAGTTAGCATGAAAATAGCGGTAGACACTATCACCTCTGTTATGCGCTCAGCACACAAAGTAGTAGTCATTCCAAGGAAAATCAGCAAAATATCTCCTCAGGTCCCCCCAACTAGCAAAGGCAAAATGCCAGAGGCACCTTCGCTTAGGGGGATCCTGAGGAGGGATTGGAGCGATAGGACAAGATACAGATACGAGATTGTGATCAGAGGAGCCCAACGGAGAAGAAAGGGTGACAGCATAAGCAGAAGGATTAGAGGTCAGGAAAAGGTCAAGAATGTTGGGCGTATCTCCAAGACGGTCAGGAATACGAGTAGGATGTTGCACCAATTGCTCTAGGTCGTGGAGGATAGCAAAGTTGTAGGCTAGTTCACCAGGATGGTCAGTGAAGGGAGAAGAAAGCCAAAGCTGGTGGTGAACATTGAAGTCTCCAAGAATGGAGATCTCTGCAAAAGGGAAGAGGGTCAGAATGTGCTCCACTTTGGAAGTTAAGTAGTCAAAGAATTTTTTATAGTCCGAGGAATTAGGTGAGAGGTATACAGCAGAGATAAATTTAGATTGAGAGTGACTCTGTAGTCGTAGCAAGATGGTGGAAAACTCGGAAGATTCAAGAGCGTGGGCACGAGAGCAGGTTAAGTCATTGCGCACATAAACGCAGCATCCAGCTTTGGATCGAAAATGAGGATAGAGAAAGTAGGAGGGAACAGAAAAGGGGCTACTGTCAGTTGCCTCTGACACCTGAGTTTCAGTGAGGAAAAGAAGATGAGGTTTAGAAAAGGAAAGGTGGTGTTCTACGGACTGAAAATTAGATCTTAGACCGCGAATGTTGCAGAAGTTAATGAAGAAAAAGATGAGGGGGGGTGTCAAGACACTTAGGGTCGTCGACAGAAAGGCAGTCCGACCTGGAGACATTTATGGTCCCCTCCCCAGATGGGCACTCCGAGGCTGGTGTAGGAGTCGCCATGATGATTTTGAATTTTTTTGGGTGAAGGGTGTGTGTGTTATTAGGTGCTTGTAGTTTTGTGTGGAGGAAGAGAGTTGTCTTTAGAGGGCAGGCTGTGACTGCCTCCTTGTGTTGTGAGACAGAGGGAAACGTTCAGTGAGGTCACAGCTGGGTTTAATGATACTATCCTTGCATTGTTGCTTCTGCTACTACTACTAATATCCTTGTTTTACTACTACTAGTACTACTACAACTATCTACCATATCCTTGCCTTGCTACTACTACTACTACTACTATTACTACTACTACTAGTAATACTTAATTTCGAACTACGACAGCCACAGTTCCTTCCACTATCGCTACTACTTTTGTTCCGTGTACAACAACTACAGTTTCTGCCGTACAGCTGCCCTCCCCTGCTACTGGCAACATACAGCCGTGACGGACGGAAGGCTATCCAAACGTAACAATTGATTCTACGTAAAAATTCCAAAAGAAATATTGAATTTGGTCACCGTAATGTGACGTCAGGAAAACAAATCGTTGCTATGGATACTGAGTCAAGCCTTGGGAAGAAAACTTGTAGAAGATATATTGCTATTTTAATTTTCTTTACTTTTAGGTTATCAGTTGGAATAGACTTATTTCTTACATATTTACCATTTTCTTATATTGATTTGTGTTTTCTCCACGCGTGAGATTCTGCATCGTTGAGGGATCTTGATTTGACTTACATGTAACATACCTGGCCAGGTAAAAATTCCATCAGTGCATCAGTGTGGCGCTGACTGAGGAGAGGGACAGACGTAGGGAGAGGAAGAGCGCGAGTGAGCGACAGAAAAGACAACAGGGGAAGAGAAAACACGTTCATTTGTGTGCAATATAAGCGAGAGTGCCCGAAGATTTTAGCACATTTTCTCTCATCTGGCAATACTGTATGTAAGTGTTAAATACAATTAGTGCATCAATTAACATATAGCACTGACATTTCCTGGAAGACTCACGTAAAGACTACGCACCCAGTCATTATATAATACAAAACCAGTATCTAGAAAATAAAATAGTTAACTGCTCGAAATCATATATGAATCAACTGGCTCATTAGTTCGATTTTTTCACTCATTTATTATGTTTATTGACTTTTACACTCCTCTCATTAGTTAGAGAGAGAGAGAGAGAGAAAAAAAAAAAAGAAGCCGACAGCCTTCTTTACTTGCATCCCACCCTTCTCACTTAAAAATAAACGAATAAGTAAATAAAGAGCGTGCGAAGACAAACCCGGAAGTCAGCCAGCAACAAAATCCAATAACCTTGCCCCGTTGACCTTCATTTTTTCATTTTTATAGGTTCGTACCCATCACTTGGTTTTGCAATGATGTTTTCCAGCAGCGTTGGGCGAGGCAGAACACCACCCGGGGCACGATGTCGACCGAGGATGAGGAGGTGGGCTGGGTGCTGGATGGGATCCTCAATTTGTTGCGGGGACCCGTGTGGTGTGTCCCCATCCTCACCTTTATAGAGCACAAGTCCGTCAGTAAGTAGAGATCAGAAATTTTTATAACTGCTTTTTTTTTTCTTTTATTTACAGAAGTCATAACGATAATCATAATACATTTTCAAAAACAGTCTCTCTCTCTCTCTCTCTCTCTCTCTCTGCTGTTTTTATTTAGTAAGTCACGTTTGCAGTGAAATATTTCGTTTTATTTAGTTATTTACTTATTTATTCTAATGAGGATAAGTGTCTCGAAACCTCTCTGTTGAAAGAGTTAAAGTCACTGAAAGATGGGAATACAAGTGCAGGCTGGGAGTCTCTCTGTGTGTGTGTGTGTGTGTGTGTGTGTGTGTGCTTATTTATTATTCCATTTATTATTATTATACCATTTATCAGTATGTTATCAGCCATATATTATTTCGTCTGGGATTCAGCTCATTCCAGTTCCTTCTCCTTACTCTCCCCTCCCACTTATTCTCTCCTTGCTGTTCACGCTCCAACATTCCACTCGTGCCACACCCGCCGCACCCACCACCACCACATATTGACCCGAACGCCTCAATTATTCAAAGCTTAAGTCTCAATCAATGCTAGCGTCGAGTCAGGGTACTTGTTTGCCACGTGTCACTCCTTTCGTCTGGAATTTTATTTATTTATTTAATCTTTTTTTTTTTTTTGCGTTATTTGAAGTGATGCACGGGCTGATAAGTATGATAAAAGCGGATATCTTGTTTTTTTTTTTTTTTTTTTTTTTCTCTCTCACTGTCTGCATACCTCCCATGTGTGTATTTTGTAGAATTCCACTAAGCAAAATCTTTCGTCATTCAGGTTAGTAGTGGCGCCTTAAGATCCAGTGCATTCCACTGAGCTAAACTTAGTTATTATTCATGTAGATGTCTTTTGTTTTCATATGCCGTCAATAGATTCCTTGGATGTTACTTTGTTTTTCTATAGTCGAGTGAAATGATTAAAGTAAGTTATGATTTTCAAGCAGTAACGTTAGATTAGTTTAAAATACATTAAAAAAGTTACGTTCGAAAAAAAAAAAAACAGGGAGTGGAAGAGGACAAACAAATAAATAAGTAAAAAAAAAGATAAATAACGAAGATAACTGAATTCTTTCTTTCACTCATTCTTAGTTTTTTTTTTCTTTCAATGAACCGTATCCAGTTTTTTGTATGTTGTCTTAGTAAGGTAGTAAGATAGACTGAGTGAGTGATACAAGAAGATACAGAAAGAGATAGATACCAAGACATTCAATAGCTTCTACTTCTACTGCTGCTGCTACTACTACTACTACTACTACTACTACTACTACTACTACTACTACTACTACTACTACTACTACTACTACTACTACTACTATTACTATTACTACTACTACTACTACTACTACTACTACTACTACTACTACTACTACTACTACTACTACTACTACTACTACTACTACTACTACTACTACCATTTCAGCATTCGAACCAAAGTCAGAGGACAAAGAAGAGGAGGAGGCAGAAGAGGGAGAAGAAGAAGAAGAAGAGGAAGGAAATGAGGATCACAAAGGAATCCACCAAGAGTATAAGACACTAGTGGATTTCTTGTTGCAGTCCTTCATGGATGACCTGCAAGTGACACCGGAGCAGCTGGAAAAGGCTTGCGGCATGGCGGCCATCACTACTCCCTTTCAAAGAGTGAGTGTGTGTGTGTATGTGTGTCATAATACGCAGAATGAGAGCGAGGGAGGTAAAGAAGAACTGATACTACTACATGTATTACAGAGCCTATTGGAGCAAGTGTGGGCAGCGGATGACTACCATACCTTCCGCAACATGATGATCCAGAAGAACATTGAACTACAGTTGCAAGCCCTGGAAATGCTGCAGCGCAAGTATGGAATTGTGCCGGAGAGTTACAAAAAGGAGGAGGACGAAGAGGATGAATCAGAAAAGAGAGAGAGGGAGATAATGGAGGAGGTGTACAGGTAAGATAGATAGATATATAGATAGGTAGATAGATAAATACATAAATAGATAGATAAATAGAGAGAGAGAGAGAGAGAGAGAGAGAGAGAGAGAGAGAGAGAGAATGGTTTGGTATTTTGGTGATTATCGTCTGTTATTGTATTGCTAGATAATGATAATGATGGTAGTAGTAATTATATAAATGTACAGTATTATCATCATCTTTACCAACTATTATTGTTATTATCATCATTACTACTACTATTATTATTATTATTATTATTATTATTATTATTATTATTATTATTATTATTATTATTATTATCATTATTATTATCATCATCATCATTATCATGTCTATTATTGTTACTATTATTATCATTATAGATATTATAGAAATTCCTTTACCCCATCCTCACACACACACACACACACACACACACACACACAGAATCTCGGTGGAGGAGCACGAGGCCATGGCTGAAGCAATGGACCAGGAAATGCGTGACCTTGAGGAAGCCATTGCCAGGTCAACCCAGGATGAGAGGGAAAGGCTGGACAGGGCCCTGAGACGCCCCAAGCGAGAGGAAGGAGAGGAACAAGAGGAGGAAGCAGAGGAGGAGGAGGAGGAGGAGGAGGAGGAGCCAAAGACAGAGGAGTTCTCAAGGATGCCTGTGTTGCCTCCTATATCCAGCAAGGTTAGAGGCTTTGTGTGTCTCTCCAGGGCTGAGCTACGTTTGACAATGTGTGAGAGGCAAAAGATTTCTCTGTTTTCTGTTATATTTTCTACTCCAAATGGTGATGTTGAATGTAGCTACATTGGACAGAACAAGATGGTTGATAGCTTACTACTATTTGGTGTTTTCTAGTATTAATTAAGATAGTTTTGGTGTACTTATTTGATGGCTCACCTGTCACTGGATTGGAGGATTCGGTGCCCGTCGGCTCTGTCGACCAAGCGTTCCCCCTTCGGCGCCATATGACCGCAATGTTGTGGCGCATTCCCCTTTTTTTTTCAGTCAATCAATCAATAGCTAAATTTTTATCCAAAAAACTTAGGATTCGTCAGGTTCTCCCCCTCCCCACTCTCTCTCTCTCTCTTTCTCTCCCTCCTGACCTGGTTTGATCTCCACAGGGTAGTGGCATTGACCCTGAAGATCTCAGGAGGCGGCAAGAGTACCTCAAAAGTCAGAGGGACAAGTTGTTGCAGATGAAACAGAAAGAGAGAGAGAAACAGCTGCAGGACTTTGAGGAGAACGATAATAAGAGGCCACAGTCTGCCACGGCGGCAAGAAGGGTAGGTATGGGGTATCTACAGGGTGGGTAGTGTACAGAAGGCAAGGGAAGATTGTATTAGCTTGGATCCACCACTAGTTCTCATAGCTAACTTATTATTATTCGTCCATCTATATCTGTGTACCTTGTAAAAGACAACTAGGAAGGAATGTGTGACGGCCCTCTGGATCTTGTCATTATATTGATTCATGCAGTGAGACAGCCTGATATTTCGTGACATGATCTGATTTCCACAGGCCCTGGACGGTGGCCTTGATGCCAAGACCCTGGCGGTGCGGCGAGCCCTGGCTGAACGACTCAAGGCTGAGGTCATCAAGGAGGTGTAAGAGAGAGAGAGAGAGAGAGAGAGAGAGAGAGAGAGAGAGAGAGAGAGAGAGAGAGAGAGAGAGAGAGAGAGGAAGGCAGTCGATGTATGTATGAATGAATGAATGAAGGAAGGAAGGAAGAAGGAAAAATAATAATGAATAAGAATTTTTATTGATTTATTTTACCAGGATTTATTCATTCACTTATTATTGTTATTTTTAGTAAACCTTAAGTTCCATAAACATGTTAATTGTCATATAAGGAACATGAATGCAAGAATACAATAAATAAATAAATAGATAAAAACATATACTACCATCAAGAAGAACCGATAATGAATTTTACATGTCTTGAAATTATGTTATCAAACCAATATTTCATTTTGCCCACATTCACTTCTCATGTCACTTCTTAATGTTCGTATATTTTATCCTCAGTATATTCCTAAGAATGTGCATAGACTGTTGATATATTTGCATGTATTTTTTATGTGAAAATTATACTGCAATGTGCACAGATTATGGTTATGATAATGATGACATACATAATGATAATTTATTGTTTATTTACTTATTTATACATTTATTTATTTATTTATGTTTATATACTTATTTAGTATGTGTGTGTGTGTGTGTGTGTGTTTTACCTTCCATATTCTGCTAAGCTTTAATTACACAAATAATGATATCACTCAAAAGTAAATGTGTGTGTTCTCAGCTTTTCAAACTCTGCAAGCTTTAACATGCAGGAAACTTGTTGTATAATTAAGTCACTGTGGATGGCACTCAAGAGATACTGTCATAAGTCGTGCAAGTCAAGGGGTGCAGCGCTGGCATATTGTCTTGCAACTGTCAACATCATGCACCTGACATCTGTCACTAACACTGCAAAGGTGTGTGTGTGTGTGTGTGTGTGTGTGTGTGTGTGTGTGTGTAAAATTCTTTTGGCGTTATAAGCTTTAATTCAGGATTTAAGTGAGTGGTTGCTTTAAATGGAGCAGAAAATGCAAAAAAATAATGCTTTCTTAATAATACTCATGTTTAATTACAAAGCTTTGAAGGTAATATAAAACAATGCCACACATCCACATTGATGTCACTTAAATGCAGGGATTTCTTTTCTCACAAAGTGTACTTATACACGTATAAGAATATAAAATGTCTAATTTGTGTGTGTGTGTGTGTGTGTGTTAAGCTTTAAATGTATTAATGGGCACAAAAATTATTAGTAATAACTACAATAATAACAATAATTGTGTTTGATTAACCTCTCTCTCTCTCTCGTCCACCTTTAGTAGCACTTAACAACCAGTGGATAGCATATATATATATATATATATATATATATATATATATATATATATATATATATATATATATATATATATATATATATATATATATATAAAGTGATGTCAGCTGGCCAGTCAGTGGAAGCTACAGGGACACGGCGTCCCCATTACCGAACACTGGGGTGTAGGAGGCACTGGGGGGAGAGGCAGGGGAGAATTAATAAGGTAGACAAATAAGTAATAGTTATATAGAGCCGATTGTTTGTTTATACGCTGTGTAAGTAAAGAATTCAAGCAAACAATGCAAACACACACACACACACACACACACACATAGTACATACACACACATTAGTATAAACACACACACACACTTCATCACCATATATGCAATGAATGACAGGGCAACACACACACACACACACACACACACACACACACACATACTGCATCACCATCTATACATTGAAAGACAAGGGAACACACACACACACACACACACACACACATACTGCATCACCATCTATACAATGAAAAACAAGGGAACACACACACACACACACATAGTGCATCACCGTGAGTGCAATGAAGGACACGACAACACACACACAAGCACACACAAACAGGCACTGGAAAAAGAAAAGTTAATAGGGATGACACTGGTAGGAAGGAGGCAGGGAGGAACAGGAGGGGGCGGGGGAAAAGGCGGATAAGGTTAACTATCTTGAAGTAACAGGACACATACACACTCACACACACACACACACATACACACAGACAGCTGAAATGAATCGAGAATTACATAAATATTCTACAAAATAACAGCAAATACTACGTTAGGAAAAGTACCGGCAATCCTTGTTTTCAAGCTATGACAAACCACCACGGCTCAGGCCGCCGTGGTGGTTTGCCAGAGTCTGACCCGATTCCAATATTATTTCTGTTACCTTAACATATATATTTTGGCTTTTTAACTGAGATTTTATTGTTTGTAAAAATATTTAGTGATGTTTTGAGTGCTTTCCGTGTGTGTGCTAATGAAAACATGTTGATTATTAGGTTGTTCCATCGTAAATAAGTGTTGTTTTTTTTCGTTTTTTTTTCACATCGCCACACACAAAAACATTATTTCACCCGCTAGACAAGATTTTATTGGCTCAAAAAATCGTTGGTAGTTTTTGAAATGTGTTATGATCCTGGTGAGATAAATATATAGAATTTTAGAGGGATTTTAGATCTGTTAAAAACACGAAAAGTTGATGTTTTGTAATTCTTTATTTCTTTATTTCAGCTTCTAGCTAACACCTGATTGTTTGTAAAAACAGTTTTGATTTTTTAAAGTGTTTTGCGTTCGTGATAAATGAGATTTGTGGACTTCAGAATGTTTTTTTATCGTGCTTATGTTCCAACAATTTTAAAAAGAATTCTTTTAAAATATCTGTATTATTCCTGAGACTTGAAATAATTTAATATGCCCGGTATTAATTAACGTGTATGCCCTTTCATAATATATAATTTATTTCGGCCTAGCTCCATTTTTGCGAGGGGTCAATTTCAAAATTAATCGGTTAACGTAAATATGGCGTGACGTCATCAACTAGTGACGTCATCTGGGGACGAGATCCGGGACACCCGACCCCCTCATTTCCAGTCTCTCTCTCGGAGTCTCTCTCGGAGTTTAGTGTGTGTTTGTGTTTGTGTGTTTGTGTGTGTATGTGTGTGTGTGTGTGTGTGTGTGTGTGTGTGTGTGTGTCACTACCCCGTTAGTACAAGATACATAACCTTATCCACCTCATTTCTCGGTACTTCCTGCTTCTCCCTGCCCGAGTCACATCAGTTAGCCTCTCTTTTATCTCTGCACTGCTTGTGTGTGTGTGTGTGTGTGTGTGTGTGTGTGTGTGTGTGATTTTAATTATCTCAACCGGACCAAAGTACCATGTTCCCTAAAGACACTTACAAAACTTACGTAACCTTATCAGATACAAAATGTATGAACTCAAACTGTACCTCTGTATTGTCTTGGAAACGTAATATTGAAGTAAAATAATCTCAGTAATTGTACTGACACCCTAACCGATCACTGTGACACCCACCAACAAACTGAAGTCTCCAGCTTGTGTTTCCTGCCTCTCCCGCCCCCCCCATACAACCGTGAAATGCCTCGATAGCACTGGCCAGACACACACACACGTCACAAGCACGTCACGGCCAGGGAACGTGTGCACCAGTAATCTGCCTGCAGTAAACACACACACACACACACTCACACACGTGAGTGGTTGGGTGTGTGGATAGGTAGTTGAAAATAAAGTAATTCTAGTTTTGTATCATTTTAATTTGTAGCAAGAAATTCATTGAATAAATAAATAAATAAGTAAACAAATAATATTGATTAACAACTTTTAATTCAATAACAGAAATAATAATAACAGTAATAATGATAATTACTGCTGCTACTATTGCTACTACTACTACTACTACTACTACTACTACTACTACTACTACTGACAAAAACAGCAACAATAGCAACTACAAAAACAACTGTTATTTTACATAGCTATAAAAATAGTTACATATCGAAAATAACTCTCTCTCTCTCTCTCTCTCTCTCTCTCTCTCTCTCTCTCTCTCTCTCTCTCTCCCTCTCTCAAATAAGGCAGCAGCCTTTCAAACACCGTCTTTGGAGCTACGCCTGGCAATCACACTCATACCCACAAGGCACCTGACACACAGACTCAGCAGACTGTACGACAGAACAAACACACGCTAGAGAGAGTCAGCTGAATGAGCTGATTACTGAATCTCTTGTTGCCAGAATAAGAACAGTATAGTGTTTGTCTGTCTCCTAGACTACCTCAAGCCTCTTACGGTGACAGCCCTACGAGACGCCGACTACATCTCAACCTACATGGCGCAGTGAGCAACCTACATACCTTCCTTGGACAAAATCAGGTAGACTCTTATTATAAGCTTGAATGTGAAGCAGTGACAGGTTGACAACACCCAAAGCAACACTGGCGTATGGACGGGGTCAGCCAAGGCATTTATGAAAGAAAGATAGGTTCTCGCTAGGCATGAGGCTGTAGTTTATTCCTCGTGATAAATAACAGTACGGTGAAGATGTTAGCGGGTGAGTTGCTGGAGGGTGGAAAAGTTTCAATGCTTTGATGCGGCAGTGGCGAGGTGAAAATGAAGCCTCTGATTTAGACTGGAGTTCCAAAACGAGGAATCACACAAGCTATGCAGTTAGCATGCATGGACCGATCACTAGACGTGAGCAGAAGTTTGTTGGCATTCATTGTATTACGCCAGCAGAAAAATGATGCGTGTTCCTTGGCTGATCATAATTAACTAAAAGTAAATAGATATTGAAGAAGTCTGCCGTGTTAATATGCTAGCGTTTAATTAAAAAAAAAAAACCAGCCAGATATATTCCTCTCTCTCTCTCTCTCTCTCTCTCTCTCTCTCTCTCTCTCTCTCTCTCTCTCTCTCTCTCTCTCTCTCTCTCTCTCTCTCTCTCAATTGAAATCTTTTGGTGAAGATTTTCAGGATTTTGGTTCTTTTCTCTAGTTTACCATAAACGTGTTGCATTTTCTTCTGTTTACTTTGAAGAAAACGATAACTTTTATAGGATATCTTTGTTGTTCGGTGCAAGGGATTTGGGGAAAGGAACATTGCTAAGTTCTGAGCCCGTATTCTGAAATACTTCTGCGCCGCACCTCCATTACATTCAAAAGGCCGTAATCGAAGTTACATGGGTTTCTAATGGTGTTTTTATGGTTTTAGTCACAGAGTAATAACATCTATATATGATTAACACGGGAAACGCTCTTGAAAACTCGGCTAAATGTCTCTGTGACTTTTAAACAATTGCCTTGGCTGGAGTGGTCTTTGAGTGTGAGGTCTTAGTGGGATCGAACTGCACTCCTGATGCACTAGAGGGAATGATAGTGGAGAAGATTAGCAGGCAAATAAAGGAAAGTTTCTAGGTAATGAAGTTTTGTATAGGTTTGTATAGGTTTAATGAAACACTGAAAGAGATAGAAGGAAGGGGCGAGTTGATGAATATGCAAGTCAAATTAGGTAAAATAAAACAGAAGCGTGTTTCATGAAAGGCGGAATGTGAGTCCTCTACGCCACAGTCTGTATTACGAATCACCGTAAGGACTTTTAAATAGTAAATAGTTAGGGGGAGAAGAATAAAGGAAAGAAAATATGATGATGATGATGATGAAAGAAGATGAATAAAGGTGTTATGAATAATGATATGAATAGTGTTGCCATTTACTAGTTCTGGCCAAGGTCTCAATTACCTGTGAGAAGTAAGACTGGTTTATCCGTAGAGAGAGAGAGAGAGAGAGAGAGAGAGAGAGAGAGAGAGAGAGAGAGAGTCGTCATACCAGCTCACGAAAAAGCGTACTTATCTCCATGTGAAGCAGCAACATTCTCGCTCATTCTCGCTCTTCACTCTTCGCTCGTTATGAACGGTGAGGCTCAGTATTTTTCCGCTCTCTACCTTTCAACCAGTGACTTTTATCGCCGTGTGTGTGTGTGTGTGTGTGTGTTTTGTACAGGATGATTGCAGCTTCCCGTGGGCGGTTGTACCTGTATAAATGTACTGGAAGTTCCACTCCCTTTGATTCATAACGAAGCGATAGAATAATTGTGGGGTGTTTGTAGTAGAGTGACGTACAGCCTTCTCTCTCACTGTAATGTTTCTCCTTAATTTTACGCACAAGTCTCTCTCTCACTATAATGCCTTTCCTTAATCCTACATACAACTCTCTCTCTCTCTCTCTCTCTCTCTCTCTCTCTCTCTCTCTCTCTCTCTCTCATGTTTTTCCGAAGTCTTACGCACAACAGTCTCACTATAATGTAATATAATGTAGTGTCTTCTGCCTCTTCCTCCGTCACATCCGCTAATTGCATGTCCTCTTTCACTACATCCATAAATCTCCTCTTTGGTCCTGCGCTCTTCCTCCTTCCCACATAACATAAAAAATAAGGGAAGCTGCAAGAAGCCATCAGGCCTACACGTGGCAGTCCCTGTATGAAATATACCTACCTGTTTCCACCTATCATCCCCATCCATAAATTTTGTATAATATTCTCTTGATGCTCCCTAATAACTCGGCACTAACACCTTGATTACCCTCTTCTGACATGCCCGAACCATCTCAACAGTCTCGCTTCTCTTGCCTTGTCCCCCAAACCGTACGTGTGTTGTCTCACTCGTGTTGCTACCATTGGTCTATGTAAGTTTGAAAGAGAAGCTAAACACAGAAGGATTAATTTTGGCAGTACACTTGACTCCTTGCGGGACTGTACGTAGCCATCAAGAGTAACAATGTGGCTTTCTACTCAAGCTGTTTGTTATCATGCGTATGTCTATTAATTTATTTATTTGTTTAATATTGTCATGTGTTTTACAGAATTGGAATTTTATGAAGGGTAATAGGGGACGTTTCCTTCTCTCTCTCTCTCTCTCTCTCTCCTCTCTCTCTCTCTCTCTCTCTCTCTCTCCTCTCTCTCTCTCTCCTCTCTCTCTCTCTCTCTCTCTCTCTTTCTCTCTCTCTCTCTCTCTCTCTCTCTCTCTCTCTCTCTCTCTCTCTCTCTCTCTCTCTCTCTCTCATATGAAAAGGAGTCATGATAAGGGTAATGGAAGGTAATGGCAAATGCAATGGAAATCCTATGAATGGCCCTGCTCTTTGGACTCCTGTGTGTGTGTGTGTGTGTGTGTGTGTGTGTGTGTGTGGGTGTGGGTGTGTGGGTGGGTGGGTGTGGGTGGGTGTTTTCCATAAGGTACCCTTGACTAAATATAAATAATCAAATTTTTGTTTATGAAAAATGACGATGATGATAATGGTTGTTGTTGTTGTTGTTGTTGTTGTTGTTGTTGTTGTTGTTGTTATCATCACAGCACTTGCCTGTGATTGTATTTAACCACGTATGTTTGCACTTCTCTTCATCCTTTCCCCCCGAGAGCTGAATCTATACTCAGTTAAAGGCGAAGTGTGTGTGTGTGTGGGGTGGTGTGCGTGTGTGTGTGTGTGTGAAAGAGAGAGAGGAGAGAGAGAGAGAGAGAGTAGAGAGAGAGAGAGAGAGAGAGAGAGAGAGAGAGAGAGAGAGAGAGAGAGAGAGAGAGAGTATGTCGTATTTTTCCTTCCGCCTCAGCTAAATGAGTAATGTCAACACCGCTATAGAACCTGTCAACGGCGGGCCCAGAAATTCAGTCGTCTGAGATACTAATATGAAGGAGCACCATTTGCCATCACGCTGCACTTCAGAGGTACGCAATGCTGGTGAGGGTGATCTTAGGTAGAGGAAAACGGGAAGGGGAACCGATATTTTGAAACGCTTTGAATTGTGGGAGTATTTTCAAAGGCCACATAGATGAATAGTGAAGATATCATGGATTTTTTTTTAATTTTCGTATCGGTGATATAGAATATTCGTTAACCTGTCACAGGAATCATGAAAACACACATCCTTGAAAATCCCAGTAGCTCTCGTGGTAACTTGTTGGAAGTATTAGAATAAGACGGCGAGGAATTTCAGATTGCGGTTCCAGTAATATAAGGGGGGGAGGTTTACGTTGATGAACTGTCACAGAGCAAATGGAACAAGACGAATAATAGAGGGGAAAAAAAGGGGGAGGATAAATAAAAGAGTGGAAAGTGTAGATAAACTAAGAATAAAGAAAAGAAGAGAAGAAGAAGAAGAAAAATCACGAAATATGGAAATGCATTAATAAATCTGGGAAAAGAGAAATATATCATAAAATTCAGAAATAGATCAAGATTACAGAACGTGGAAAGAGAGAGAGAGAGAGAGAGAGAGAGAGAGAGAGAGAGAGAGAGAGAGGAGAGAGAGAGAGAGAGAGAGAGAGAGAGTTAAAAGAACACAAAAAATATCAAATGGTATATAATATTAAAATGTAATAAATGAATATGAAAGTATAGAGACAAAAGGAAGCACCGTGGGACGCGAGAAGAAGATGAACAAAAAAAGAAAACTTGCGAAATATAGAAATACGCAACTATTCGAGACACAGAAAGAGAAAAATGCACGAAACGCAGCCAGATTTTTTGAATATCACGACGCGCAAAGATGAAAAAGGAGAGAGAGAGAGAGAGAGAGAGAGGAGAGAGAGAAGAGAGAGAGAGAGAGAGGAGAGAGAGAGAGAGAGAGAGAGAGACCAACATCACGGAATATAAAAAGACTAAAATACCATGCAATACATTCATAAAAGAGAAAGGAGGAGAGAGAAAAAAAAAGAGAAAAAGAAAAAAAAAGGAAAGATAAATGCCACACCGCGAGCTTTATAACTGAATGCTCTGGCTGGCGGATAAAAATGAAGCAAAATTGTGACGATATTCGAACTCTGGATGAACCGAAGCTTACGTGAGCCGAACCAGCGAATTGCCGAATCTTTTATTTACTGATTCCTTTCATTGTTTATCACTAGTTTGTCAGTGGCTAGTGATTACGTGCGGTAAGAGACGAGTACCTCATCACCACTGTCTCCACTATAAATATCGGCAGCAGAGGTAGTAATAATTGTAATTGTGTTTCGTATCTCAAAAACAATAAGTAAGCTGTCTCAGTATATTATAATGAAGCAGCCTTATAGGAAAGCTCATTACGGTATTTTTTTCCGTGTATCGGTAGCAGTGGTAGTATTAATAGTCATAATAACTGTACTTGTTGTGTTTTGTATCCGAAAAATAACAAGTATCCAGTCTGAATGTATTATAATGATGGAGCCTTATTGGAAAGGTTATTAGGCCAGGCTTTCATTAGTCCAGATGTGATTTATTCTCAGGGATGTGGGTTAATTTCGCCTCTAATTAGATGCTCAGTAAATTAACTCTTTAGTGATTTTTATGTCATTCATCTCCACCTCTTTTTCATGTTCAGGAGGATTTATCTGTGAGGGCATTGTTATTATTGAGCCTGGTTCCTCCTCCTCCTCCTCCTCCTCCTCCTGTTTGTCCTCCTTTGTGTTCCTTTGTATTCCTCCTCCTCCTCCTGTCTGTTCTTCCTTTGTGTTTCTTTATATTGTGTTCGTGTTTCTCCTGCTTCTCGTCCTCGTTCTTGTCCTTTTCTTCCTCTTCCTCCTCTTCCTCCTCTTCCTTCTCCTTTTCCTTCTCCTTCCTTCTCCTCCTTTTCGTTCCCCATAAGTGAGACCGCTTCTTTGTTCCGTGTCAGATTGTACACTAAGGAGAAACAAAGTTGCTATCAAATTAATATCAAAACTCTCATCTTTTCTTCTTCTTCTTCTTCTTTTTCTTCTTCTTCATTGATGGTCTTTCGTCCGTCAATTTATTCCAGATCATAAAAAGTAATTTCCTTCATCCTTTTGTATTTCAGCGTGATAATTCATCCGTTCACACCCTTTTCTTTCTTTCCAGCGTTTTATTGAGTCACTGCCCCCACCCCCTCTCTCTCTCTCTCTGTGTGTCTCTCTCTCTCTCTCTGTGTGTCTCTCTCTCTCTCTCTCTCTCTCTCTCTCTCTCTCTCTCTCTCTCTCTCTCTCTCTCTCTCTCTCTCTCTCTCTCTCTCTCTCGTAGCTCATCAGGAACGCAGTGTTTTGTCCGCTAACGGAAACTCGCGGTCCGGTTTCCATTTATCGGAATTTACGACCAAGCGCGGCATTTTATTCTGGTCTGGCGTGAGGAGCGATTGGCCAGGAAGAGGAGGAGGAGGAGGAGGATGAGGAGGAGGAGGAGGAGGAGGAGGAGGAGGGAGGAAGACATAAAGGGTTGTTGGCGTTTTTAGTTACGTATGTGTGTGTGTGTGTGTGTGTGTGTGTGTGTGTGTGTGTGTGTGTGTGAGAGAGAGAGAGAGAGAGAGAGAGAGAGAGAGAGAGAGAGAGAGAGAGAGAGAGAGAGAGAGAGAGAGAGAGAGAGAGAGGTATTCAGCCTCCTGCTCTTAAATGAAATTTGTCGTGTTGAAATTGATATTGGTGTACGAGTATTTGTGCATCCTCTCTCTCTCTCTCTCTCTCTCTCTCTCTCTCTCTCTCTCTCTCTCTCTCTCTCTCTCTAGGTGCAGGGAGACAACTGCTAATGGGGAGAAAGAAGCGGGGAGATTCGTTACAAGCGTCCTCGTCTTGGGGAGAGGCTGAGTACTGTAGACAAGACTGGAGCGTGGCAGGTGTTTGCAATGGGCTATTAGAAGCAGGAGACGAGTGAAGACGAGGAGAAGGGAAGGAAGAGGTGATTGTGACTGGGAGAGGGGAGAGAGGAGAGCCCTGCATGGTGAGGAATAAGGTGCTGATGCTTTGGAGGTATTTAGAGAGAGAGAGAGAGAGAGAGAGAGAGAGAGAGAGAGAGAGTAAGAAGAGGATGAAGATTAACATTTAAGTGGTAATTATTAAAACTTTGATCTTAAGGTGAGCTGAGGCTTTGGCAAGGAGCTGCTGTGGGTGCCGGACTCCACCTCCCTCCTATCTCCGCAAATGGTACGTCAGCTAAATTGTTCTCAGCCACCTGGTGAGCGCTACCTGTGGCCATTTACCTGATTACAGATTAGATTACCTGGCTGTGGCGGTCTCTGGTCAGTGGTGGGGAGAGGGGGCCAGGTACTTGATAGGGGAGAGGGGACTTGGTGCTTGATAGGGAAGAAGGGGCCAGGTACTTCATAGGAGAGAGGGGGCTGGTACTTGATAGGGAGGCACTCTTGGCGGTGGCTGTCATAAAATAAGGACGAGTATTTAGGCAGCGAGACGTTTCGGTTGCTTTGTATTTAGGCCTAAGACGTTTGGGCTATTATAATTTTAGATGTAGTTTCACTTAACCTGTGAGAGGTTTCAGCAGCTTTATATTTAGGCCTAAGAGTTCTTTTACCATTATAATTTTAAATGTAGTCTCTAGTGATAGTATTAGGATCCGGATGTTGGAGCCAGTTCATCATTAAACCACTTTGTATCAGATATAAATGTTAATAGGGAAATCTAATGATATCTCTTGAGTGACAGTGGCTGACTCTCGTGTGGCCAGGATGCGTTCACCCTGATGGTTAGACAGGACAGGTGGTACGCGACCTGCTGGTGTGTAGCGAGACATCTCACGCTGACTCAGGTACACATTTCCTCATTTCGGATTACAAGACGACTAATGACGACACGCACGCCCTGTTACCTTGGGGTGAATATTTTACAACGAGGAGTGGAGTATTTCTGTAGCAAGGAGATTTAAGAAAGCGCAGTGGCTGTCTGGGGTGGACGCTGCAGTTGTATCGCACCAGTTTAGAACGTATGTAAGAAAAGAAAAGAAAAGAAAAAATGTGCGCCAGACTACCTGCCTCAGTCCATCTCCCAATATCGTCATATGTGATGTTACCAAACTTCATTCGTGACTGCTTGCTCGTTAGTTTTGGGGGGAAAGGGAATTGAGGAGGGAAATAAAGAGCAAGAGTTTACAGCGGAAGAGAAAGAGGCGATCGGAAAAGGGAGTAAGGAAAAGAGGAGTTGAAGGGGCGAAGAGAGAGAGATATTGGAAGGTATAGTGAAGAGGAGAGAGGTTAGAGGGGACAAGCATGAAGGGATGACGGGATAGAGGAAGAGAGGGTGAATAGGAAAAAGGAAAGTAAGGAAAAAGGTAGAAACTGAAGAGGGAGACTGGGGTGGAAAAATGATGGGGTAACTTAGGAAATTTGCAAAGGTAGGAGAGAGAGAGAGAGAGAGAGAGAGAGAGAGAGAGAGAGAGAGAGAGAGAGAGAGAGAGAGAGAGAGAGAGAGAGAGAGAGAGAGAGAGATTAAAGAATTGGGATCGTGGGAGAGGAAAAAGAGCGAAGGTAAGAAAAAAGAAAACGATGGGAAGGCAGTAGAAAACGAGTGTCGAGGCTGTAGAGGAGGCGGGGCGAGGAAAAGAGGAAGGGAGGGACAGATGGAGGAAGGAGGGAGGGAGGGAGGGAGGGAGGTCGTCTTCCTTGGGAGTTGAATGTCTTTCCAATAATGGCTGTTGCTTGTTTATTCCTGCACGACAAGGGTTGTTAGGAGGGGGTGTGGGGGAGGAGGAAGGTGAGGAGGGAGGGAAGGGGGGAAGGCGGTAGCAGGTGATGTTAAGGGTGAGGGGTACAGGTGAGATGGGCTGATGTGTGTGTGTGTGTGTGTGTGTGTGTGTGTGTGTGAGAGAGAGAGAGAGAGAGAGAGAGAGAGAGAGAGAGAGAGAGAGAGAGAGAGGGGAGGGGCAAGAGATAAGAAATCTTTATTTGAATTACCTACTCTGTTATCCTTTTTCTCTTCTCCTTTCATACCTTTGCTTGGTAGTTAACGAATGAAGGAAGAATAGAACAAAACAGTGAACGAGGATGATAAAAAAAAATAAACAAACATGAAAAGTAAACACGGAAAGTCAAAATAAAACGGGAAAATGACAAAAAGAAGCTGAAAAAAACAACATTCCATAGAAGTGAAGGGAACTATAGAAATAAACGAAAAAAAATGAAAAGAACAAAAAACGAGAAGAAAAAAGAAAACGGAGATAAATATAAAGTTGAGAACAAAGAAGGAAAGATAAAAAAAAAAAAAAGAAAAGTGGGCTGTGGGATCCAGACTAGGTGGGAAAAAAATAAGAGAAAAAGAAAGAAAAAAAGAAGAGAAAGAGAGAGAAAAAAAAAAAAGACAGGGGCGTGAACCAGTTTAATTTTAACATTGAAACTGGTATTTGATTTCTACTTTTACGTGTGCTGGTGTGGTATGGGGGGAAGGGGGTGGAGGGAGGTGGGGAGGGGGGAGATACTTTTACTTTTATTGTATTGCATTACGCAGCGGCGCCAGACGGTGCATTTACTTCCATAAAATTTTACCTCTAACTATGAGATTAAATATATATGAGAATAAAAAAAAAAAAAATAAATAAATAAAAATGCTTGTAATTCTTATACGATTATTAAGTAGATCTTGGATTGAAGTTGTATTAGTTTTTTTTTTTTTATATTTATTTTTAATTTCATTGTTTTTCTTCTTTTTTTTTTTTTTACCTGTATCTATTCTTCTCCTCTCCTTTATTTTCCTATATTTTTTTTTCACGGTCACGATAAATGATTTTGATTAAGCTTCTTATCATTATTATTTTATTTATTCATTTATTTATTATTTTTTTTTTTTGAGACTCGGGTGGATGTGGTGGTGGTTGTAGAGGAGGAGGAGGAGGAGGAGGAGGAGGAAAAGAAGAAGAAGAAGAGGAAGAAGCGAAGGAGGAACAAAGAGAGGAGTTGGTGGCTATTCAATACTCAGTTTTTCCGTTAAATTCTCTCTCTCTCTCTCTCTCTCTCTCTCTCTCTCTCTCTCTCTCTCTCTCTCTCTCTCTCTCTCTCTCTCTCTCTCTCTCTGTGTGTGTGTGTGTGTGTGTGTGTGTGTGTGTGTGTGATTTCCTTTCCTTGCACACTAACTGTATATTTTTCCTCTCGTCCTACAAGTTTCCCTCGTTGGGCAAAAGGAGGCCATTCAAGTTTTCCGTCATTTTTTTTCCCTCTCGTCCCTTGTGTTTTAAGTTTCGCCCAACGACCTTCACTTTAGTTTTGTCGTGTCTCCTTTCCTATTTCTTCCTCGTACCTGTTTCTATTTCTATTTTCCATCCTCTTTTCCTTCTTTTCTCTTTTTTTCATGTTTTCGTTTCCCGTTTTTTTTTTTTTCAATTTTCAGTTTGGTTGTGTCTCGTTTTCTATTTCTTCTTTGTTTCTCTCGTTTGGTTCTCATCCTCCTTCACTCTCTCTGTTTTTCTTGTTTTTATTCCCCGTAGCTTTTTGTTTCACTTTCTTTCAATTTTCTGTTTTGTTGTCTCTTGTTTCCTATTTCTCCTTCGTCTCTCTTCCTCTTTTTTTACTTTCCATCCTCTTTCTCTCTCTTTTTCTTGTTTTCGTTTCCCCGTAATTTTATTTATTTATTTTTTTACTTTTTTTTCAATTTTCAGTTACGTTTTCGTCTTTTTCTTTCCTTCTTTTCGGTGTTTACATACGATTCTGTCTGGCAACAATATTCCCTTTCTTTCCGAATATTTTTTTCCCAAACTTTTCTCTACATTTTTTTTTCTTTTTTTTTATCTTTTATGGATCGTACTGTCGATGTTTTTTTGTTATTTCTTTTCACTCTCTGCATTTATCTATTTATTTTTTTGTATTCGTTTCTTTATCCTAGGCACCATTTCTTTTCAATGTGTTTATTTATTTATTTATTTATTTTTTGTTTATTCTTGCTCTGTTCTGTTATTTCCATATTTTTCATTATTACTATTTTTTTTTTTTTTAGTCTTCTCGTTCATCCAAGTTTGTCTCTTTTTGGTTTATCACCTTTTCCTCCCTACTCTCGTTTCCTCTTTTCCTTCATTTCTTCCTTTTATTTTATTTATTCTCTCTCTCTCTCTCTCTCTCTCTCTCTCTCTCTCTCTCTCTCTCTCTCTCTCTCTCTCTCTCTCTCTCTCTCTCTCTCTCTCTCGTCTGCTTTTAGTACCCCCATCTTTCTCTCTCTCTTTTTCCCTTGCTACATTTTCCTTTCGCTCATCCTTCTTCCTTTCTTTGTTCATATATTTCTCTTTACTCTTTCTTTCTCTCGTGAATCATCATTCCTCTCCATCCCCTGTGTCTTTCTTCCACAAAATCAGCTCCTCCTCTTCCTCTTTACTCTTATATTTCCAGTTTTTGCGTCCTCCTCCTCCTTCTGCTTCTCCTCTTCCTCCTCCTCCTTGTTCCTTGTTCTTGTTCTTGTCCTTGTTCTTGTTCTTTCTTCTTGTTCTACTTGTTCTTGTTGTTATTCTTCAACTTCTCCTCCTCTTCCTCTTCTTCCTCTTCCTCCTCCTTCTCCTTGTTCTTGTTTTTGTTGTTTCGTATCTTGTTCTTGTTCTTATTCTCTTTCTTCTTCTTGTTCTTCTTGTTCTTCTCCACTTTCACCTCCTCCTCCTCCTTCTCCTCCTCCTCTTTGTATATTGCCAGTGTTTGCTTCTTTCGCTTTATGAACATTCAGAGCTCACTAAATTTAGGGTCTGCGGTTCGCTAACTGCTTCGGTTCAGAGTTTCGGAACATTTGCTTCGGGCGGGAGAGTATAGTGAAGCTGTAGAGTTATTTCCCCCTGTGATGTTTGTTTGTTTGTGTGCGTGCGTGCGGGTATGCGTGCGTTTGTTTCTGTCTCTCTCTCTTTCTCTCCCATATTATTAGTTTTTTTTTTTTTTTAATATACAAATCTGAAATCGATCGGATATGTATTTTATTTTTTTTTAGCCTTTTTTTCCATTCATATGCAAATTGGTTGTCCTCGTTAAAGGGATGAAACGAGGGAAAGAGCCGCGTCCCTGCTTGTGGCAATGGCATTGTGTTCATGCAGTTATGGAGGGTGGTATAGGCCATTTCATTAAGAGAGAGAGAGAGAGAGAGAGAGAGAGGAGAGAGAGAGAGAGAGAGAGAGAGAGAGACTAAGCAATCTCGTTTTATTTACTTTGTTCTTTATTGACTGAGATCAAGAAAAGTGGAATAAAATATTGTATCTAAAACGAGAGAGAGAGAGAGAGAGAGAGAGAGAGAGAGAGAGAGAGAGAGAGAGAGAGAGAGAGAGAGAGAGAGCACTTTCCACCAATTAACTTTATCACTCTCCTATATCACTTTGCTGGTGGTGTTCAAGGTCTCAAAAACTATATTTCTGAAACCACAGAGGAGTTGTGAGGCGCAGCGGTGCGTCCTGAGGCTGCTGTAAGCTAATGGCCTGGTGCTTGGCCTGCTAGCCTCAGATGGACGCCACTTAGCGGGAGAAGTGATGGCCTCGAGAAAGCTGAGATAACTGTGAATTGCATCGTATCACTTGTATAATGGAGTGAGTTTTATCTATTTATTTTGTTTGTCTCTTGTTGTTTCATGTGTTTCTTCTCTTTTCACGATTTAACTGATTTATTTATTTTGTTCATTTATTTTTTTTTCATGTACCTTTCTCTATGATTATTTATTTTTGTGTGTTTTTACTTTTCCTTCGTTCATCCCGATGTTCTGGCCGCCGCAAGTTATGAGTTTTTATTTGTCTGCCCCGCGCATGTCACTGTTGTTGTCATTCCAGGATCTTTTGTGGAGAGAGAGAGAGAGAGAGAGAAAGAAAGAGAGAGAGAGAGAGAGAGAGTGAGACAGAGAGAGAGAGAGAGAGAGAGAGAGAGAGAGAGAGAGAGAGAGAGATCGTTAACTCGTACCTGCAACATCTATTCTGTAATTAAGGAGTGTGGCCAGTGGGGAAATAATAAAAAAGAAAAAAAAAATATATATATATAAAAAGTCCTCGAACCGCGTACTCTTCGAGGCAGCCAGACGGGGATTCGAACCAGGGATAAGTTATAAATAATATCAAAGTATATATATTTCATTCGTGCAAGAAATGAAGCATTATAGAACGCACATCAGCGGAGGATCATCAATTCAACTCTCCTTCCTTGGTGCGAGTGGAAGTGAATGGTGTCAAAGATTTCGCGTGATTTATGAAGCCATGCATTTATCTTTAATATGAAAAAAAAGAGAAAACTGCCGTACGTAAAGAAACCACGTGATCGAGATGAATAGATAAACGCAGACCCGTGGAGGCGAAAAGTGAATTAATGAACACTAAATTGCAGACCCCGAATTACTTTTCTCTTTTTTTCTTCCTCTTTTTTTTTTTTTCAGACAAACTTTTACCTCTTGAGAACCAGGCCGGGTGACGATCATTATTGGAACCCCCTCACTCTTTTCTCCTCCCACGCCCTTTGTCCTTCTCTCTTCTGTCTGTCTCCTCTTTCTTTCACTTCTCTCCTTGCTTTCACTATATCCTTTCGACCTCTCTCCTCCCTCCTCCACCTTTCATTCCCTCCCTGTCCACCTCTCCTTCCTTCCTTCCTTCTCCCCACCTTCATTTCTCTTTCATTTAAAAACTATGCTTCTTCACCCTTTACCCAATCCACTCTGTCTCCTCCTTCTTCCGTTTTTATTACTTTTATCCTTAATATATCACGTCTTTCCTGCTCCTTCATCTTTGTGTTTCTTTTATTTCCTCCTTCGTCTTTCCTTTCCTTCCCTGCTCCTTCTTTTCTCCCCGTTATCCACTGATTTCAAGCTTTTATTATGATTTAATGATCTCAGAAGAAGGAGGAGGAAAGGGAGGAGGAGGAGGAGGAGGAGGAGAAGGAGGAGGAGGAGGCAGCGTGCGAGAAAGAGGAGAAAGACGTCGCGGAAGATAATAGTAAGGAAATTAAATGATGGGATGGAGCGAATGATAGTGAAGGAATTAGGTGAAGGAAATGAAATAAGTCGTGGAGATGAGGAACAGGTAATAGGGGAGACAGAAAGCACTTATACCTTGAGAATATCATACCCAAGACACTTAGAGGTTTTCGTTCAGTATATATCTAAGTTTCAAGATCTCCCTCTCTCTCTCTCTCTCTCTCTCTCTCTCTCTCTCTCTCTCTCTCTCTCTCTCTCTCTCTCTCTCT
The DNA here is from genome assembly GCF_035594125.1 of Scylla paramamosain. Classification (NCBI taxonomy): domain Eukaryota; kingdom Metazoa; phylum Arthropoda; class Malacostraca; order Decapoda; family Portunidae; genus Scylla; species Scylla paramamosain. Next base: position 2,501,444 of record NC_087174.1, read on the forward strand.
CTCTCTTGGTTACTAGATGTATTTGTTTCTTCATTTATTTATTTATTTTCGGAGCGGGTATCAAGTGTGCGGGTGTCAGTGTGTAATATATATATTTTTTTTCCGTTTGCAATAGATTCTGGTAATATAAAAAAAAATGTCAATGAATTTGCTTGTATGTTCTATGCCGATTGATGTGCAAAATAAATTCATCTCTCTCTCTCTCCTCTCTCTTTCTCCCTCTCTCTCCACTTCACTGTATGTAGTCCCCTCCTCTCGCCTCCACTTACCTATCCTTCCTCCCACTCCCTTTCCCTTCCCTCTTGTCTCCTCTCCTTTTCCATTTACCTACCACTCTTCACCCTCTCTTTTCTTTCATTTTCCCTTCCTATCCTCCCTCTTTTCTCTCTCACTTCTGGTCTAAGGACTGTTTCATTTCTCTGTATCACTCTCACTTACTGTATTATCATTTGAGAGAGAGAGAGAGGATGGGATGGGTGAGAGGAAGGATGGGATAGGATGGGATGGGAGGGAGAATGGCATGGTAGCAAGGTTGGAATGGGAAGAAGGATGAAATGGGAAGATGAGATGGGAGAGGGAGGGGAGGGGAGGGGAGGGGAGGGGAGTGAAGCAGAGGAAGGACAGAATGATGTGAGTTGAGCTTTATTCATTCCATTTGGCGAAGGAAGAATTAGAGGGAAAAATAGGGAGCGAGAGCGAGAGAGAGAAAAAAATAAAGATGAATGACGGGAGAGAAAATTAAAGAAGACCTGAAGGGGAAAAAAAAATAATGGAAAAGAAAAGAATGAAATAGGAAAATAAGAAAAAAAGGCAGCGAGGACCTAATCAAAACGAAGAGGAGTTACAAAAAAAAAGGATGAAAGAAAGGAAGGGGGGAAAATAAAATTGGAAGATCTTACTGGATACGAAAGGGAATTAATAAAGAAAAAGAAAGAAAATGGAAGAAGGATTGGAGGGAAAAAATTGAGAAGAATTCATCCATATAGAGAAGAAGGAAAAAAAAAATGAAAACTGAAAAAAATAAAGATGAAAGAGAAGAGAGAACAAATAATGAAGAAAATACTATCCCATCTCCTCAAAAAAAAAAAAAATGAAAAGAAATTAATGGGAAATAGGAAGAGAAAGAGAAAAAAAGAAAAGACCTTATTGAAATGAAAAAAAAACAGTGAAAAGAAGCGGATGAAAGGAGAAGGAAATAGCAGCGAAAGATCTTATTAAAACGAAATGGAATTAATAAAAAAATGGAAGAAAGATTGGAAGGGGAAGGAACATAGAAGACCTTATTAAAAGAAGAAAGAATTAAAGAAAGTAAATGAAGTAAAGATAAGAGAGGAAGAAACAGATCTCATCAAAACGAAAAACAAATAAAAGAAAAAAAGAAGAGAAAGCAGAGAAAAATAGAAGAATTTACCCGAATTAACGAGAGAGAGAGAGAGAGAGAGAGAGAGACAGAGAGAGATATAAACGCAAACAACTCACGAATAAGAACAAAGAAGAAAAAGAAAATAAGCAGAAATGAACTGAACCAAAAAAAAAAAAGGAACAAAATCACGATAATAAAAGGGAAAGAGAGCAAGAAAAATAAAACATCAAAAATAAATATTCCTTCGTATCTTTCACTTAAATAAACGTGATTTCATGCCTTTCTGAAAACCTCCCAGCTTTGTATGTCCCTGGGGCGCTTACCTGTGTGGGGAGGAAGAGGAGGAGGAGGAGGAGGAGGAGGAGGAGGAAGAGGAGGAGATAGATGATTATAGAAGGCACGGGCAGGTGAAGGAGGAAGGAGAAGCACTCAGACAGGAATGAAAGAGAAAATGCAGGAATTAGGTAATAAAAAGGAGGAGGAGGAGGATAGAGTTAGAGAAGAGGGAAGAATAAAAGAGGAAGAAGGAATGTTTAAGTGGAGGAAGAGGGGACAGTTAAGTGGAGAGGGAAGGAAGAAGAAAAAGAGGAGAACAGTTAAGAGGGAAGAGGAACCAGAGATTGAGAGGAAAGGAGGAGATGGAGAATAAAAAGGAGAAAGGAATAGAAGGAAAACTTTTACGTAAGGAAGGAAAGCATAAGTGAGAGGAAGAGCAAGAGAGGGAGAATAAATGGGAATAAGAAAGACATGGGAGAGAAGGAAGAAGGTTAGAAATAGATGATAAATGAGAATAAGAAAGATGAAGAAGAAAAGATAGAGAACTAGGAATGGTAAGATAAGAGAGAGAGAGAGAGAGAGAGAGAGAGAGAGAGAGAGAGAGAGAGAGAGAGAGAGAGAGAGAGAGAGAAATAGGTTACAAACAGGAAAAACGTTTAAAACAGCTGAAAGAGAAAACGGAGAGTGAAGAGGAGAGTGAAAGAGTGAGGGAGAAGGGGGAGGGGGGAGGGAGTAGGGTGGGGGAGGAAGGGAAGAGGGGGAGGGTAGAATCCTGACAGGTAAGCACAAAATTGGGAACAGGTGAGAGAGAGAGAGAGAGAGAGAGAGAGAGAGAGAGAGAGAGAGAGAGAGAGAGAGAGAGAGAGAGAGAGAGAGAGAGAGAGAGAGAGAGAGAGAGAGAGAGAAGACAAATGAATGCTGACTCACCTGATTTCACTCTCCCAGGTAACTTAATTAACACGTGGTAATAAGAACAAAACTCTCGACCCACATACACACACACACACACACACACACACACACACACACGCAAATAACAAACAACATCACTTAAAACAACAAAGAAAATAAGACAAATCCGAATTAAACTTACCATTAAAATAAAGAAAAATAACCTAGCCCTCTCTCTCTCTCTCTCTCTCTCTCTCTCCCTTCTCCCCTTCCTCTCTCCCTTGCTCTCTTTTTAGCACCCACCGAAAAAAAAAAAAAAAAATAGGAAGAGGAAACCAACAACACTAGAAAATTTGTGTCACCACCTCCCTGAAAACTGAGCCACAAAATATTGCAAAACTAAATATATATATAACTGAGCCAGAGAGATGGATGGGGTTATTTTACCAGCAATACATCACGGCCTCCTCTTCCCCTCCCCTTCCTCCTCCCGACGGCAGAAGGGTTGTGGGTGCTATGGGGAAGGGGAGGATAGATGAAGGGGGAGGAGGGATGAAGTTTACTGGATAGGGTTTAAAGTGTGTTTGCTTGGGGGAGGGGGAGTGGTGGTTGGGGTGGTAGTGTTGGGGAAGGGAGTGGCCGTGACAAACTGGGGAAATAAAGATAGAGAGGGAGGGAGGGAGACAGTTGACGGGAGGGTGAAAATAATGACCGTGGGAAATGATTGGAAAGAAATGAGGTAATAATGGCAGTAAAAATGATGATGATGATTGATAATGATGATGATGATGATGGTAGTAATATTAATAGTAAGGATTAAAATAAGAATAACCGTAACAATAATAATTTTCTTCCCATTCCAGTTTTCTCTTTCTCTCTCTACCACTTCACGTCTTTCCTCCTTTAAAATTTTTCCCTCTCTTTCCTTTCCCTTCCCCTCTCCTCTTCTCTCCCGCTTTTCCTTCTCCTTATTCTCGTCTTCCTTGTCTTCCCACTTGTCGTCACCTTCGTTATCGCCCTCCTTTTTCTCTTCCTTCTTCCCTTCATTCGTTATTTAGTCTTCCTTCCATCTCCTCTGTTCCCTCCACTTGCTTCTCTCTCTCTCCCTCAGCATCTCTCCCTTCTCTTTCCACTTCTGCATTTCCACTATTTGTTTCCCTTTTCTCCTTCTCAATCCCTTTCTTCCTTCTCTTCCCCGTTTGTCTCCCTTCTTTCCCATCCCTACGAGAAATGAATAAATAAATAAATAAATAAATAAGTTGATAAATAAATAGATGAAATGAAATAAAGGGGGTACAATCTCAATTTTTTTTCTCCGCTTCTTCGGATTCAGACTGAGATTCGCATTAAGTCTTTAGCCGAAAACAAAAGCCTGCAGTTAAAGCGGCGTTTGGGTATTTGCCAGTAGGCCTAATCCCTCCCTCCGCTCCCCTCCCCACACCACACCACCTCCTCTTTCTCTGTTTTTTTTTTTTTAATGTTTTGTGTGTGCTTTTTTTTCTCTTTTTCTCTCTGTCATTATTTTCCCTTCACCTACTTTTCGTTGTTATCCTCGTCGTCCTTGTCCTTGTTCTCGTTTTTGTTGTCCTCCTCCTCCTCCTCCTCCTCCTCCTCCTTGCCTTCTGTCTTGCTTTTCTGTTCTTTTCATATAGTTCTGACTTTTAAATCTTTACCTCTGCCTCCTCCAATTGTCCTCTCTCCTCTCTCCTCCCTCCGCTCTTCCATTTCCCTTTCCACCATCTACTTGTAACATTTTAATTATTCTCCCTCTTTCTCTCCCCTCCTCTCTTCCTTCCGTCCACTCATCTCTTATTCACTTCTTTCACCATCTCATATTCCTTACCCAAAGTAAACACGAGAGAGGGTGACACGGGAACGAAGTAGGGAAGCAGAGGAGGAGGAAAGGTAGGATGGAACAGGGTAGAAAAGGAAAAAAAATAGAAAAATAAATAAGGAAGCAGCGAAGGACGAAAGAATGGAGGGAAGGAAGAAAGGAAGGAAGGAAGGAAGGAAAAAATAGACAAGGAGATTCGTATTAGGTAGTATTTCTCCTCCAAGTGTGCGCTGAACGAACAAATTCCTCCTCCTCCTCCTCCTCCTCCTCCTCCTCCTCCTCCTCCTCCTCCTCCTCCTCCTCCTCCCTCCTCCTCCTCCTCCTCGGATACATATCTTTTCCTGTGTTTGTGTATTTGTCTCCTTGTCTGGTGTTCAACATTCTCTGCGTGGGAGGGAAGAGGAGAGAAAGAAGAATGGGGATGCAAGAGAAGGTTAGAGGAAAGAGGGAGACATAAATATATTGCAAGATGGGAAGGGGTGTGGGGGAAAGGGAGAGAATGGGGAGAGGCACGTGTGGGGAGAGAAGGAGAGGTGGTAGGGGGAAGAAGGAGAGAGGGGAAAAAAGATGAACAACTGTGATGATTTGCATGACTCTAGAAACACCGGGAAGTGTGTGTGTGTGTGTGTGTGTGTGTGTGTGTGTGTGTGTTCTAAAGAGTTATTATTATGATAGTCACTTTAATTATGTGCTAACGTGTATGTAACTTTTAAGGATCTAGATCACTTTATGATTCCTCCCCTACCCCCCGCCTCTCTCTCTCTCTCTCTCTCTCTCTCTCTCTCTCTCTCTCTCTCTCTCTCTCTCTCTCCCTGTCAGTTACTCTCTATAAAAAGGAGGGAATATTCCGTTGTCTGGCAGGAAGAGTAAAGATCAAGAGGATATTTTTACACGAAGAATAGAACAGAGAAACCACCACGCGTAGTCTTTCACCGCCTTCACCTCCTTCAGCCTCTCTCTCTCTCTCTCTCTCTCTCTCTCTCTCTCTCTCTCTCTCTCTCTCTCTCTCTCTCTCTCTCTCTCCACCAGCTGCCTCCCCCACCGTCTCCCTCGCCGTCGCGTCCACCAATCCTCTCCACAAAAGCCCATTAGACAAAAAAAGGAACCCGAGGAAGACTCATGTTCGTTAAAAAGGACTTACTAGAATTTTGTGGGAAAAGTAATCAAAAGGGGAAATGTGCTGCTCATTTTTATGCAACCTTTTGTGTGTGTGTGTGTGTGTGTGTGTGTGTGTGTGTGTGTGTGTGTGTGTGTGTGTGTGTGTGTGTGTGTGGGCCTGTGGCTGGATGGGTTGGGTGTGTTTGGGTACTCGTAGTCTTACAGTAAAATCTCTATGAATATATAACATGTTTTTGTCATAGTATCATAATAGCGAGACATTTATTTAATGGGCGTTGCTGTCTTAGCTAAGGATGAGTGAAACAACATGTTTTTTTATTTATTTATTTTGTTTTTCTTATGTGTTTTTCTTGTAATAGCGTAATAGCACAATATTTGATTGGTGATGTCTTCTTAGTTAAGCACGTGTGAAGTCGCTTTTTTTATTCATTAATTTCCTCAACATAACTAAAAGACAATGAAAAGTCTTCTTAAAATGACACACAAAAAAAGAAAAGAAAAAGAAAAGAAGAAAAGTAGAATACACAGTAGAATATATATATAGCATGTGTGGGAGGAGGATCAGGTAACCGGTACATACATACATACATACATACATACATACATACATACATACATACATATACACATAACATTTCCTTCATGCTGGAAAGAACCTCGCCAGGCCCTCGCTCCACTGCAGGCTGGAGTTTCCGCCTCTCCGTTAGTACATTTCTCTCGGTGATGTAACGCTAACACGATGCTCGCCCCGCCTTTGATGCAGGTTCCCTTCAGCTGGGCTCGAAAAATCATGATGGAGTGGCCGCGTTGCATGAGTTTCAGGTACTGTTGGGGCTCGGACCGGCGCCCTCGGGTAACCTTTAGGACTCGACCTCGCCTTGCCGCTCTTGTTCCTTGGCATATTCTGGTTGTCGAGTTTAGAGGTTTCACTACTTGATTAACCTTTCTGCAGTCACAATAATCACTTTTTGTCGCTTTGTAGACATTATTGTTCCGTAGTCTTAAGTAGTTAGGTAAAATAGTCATTTTTTTTTTCTCTCTCTCTGGTTGTCGCTTGTAATCCTTTCTCTGATGATTTTGCTCATAATCATCATAATCACTTTACGCTTTACACATTAACGTACTACAATCAAATAGTTGTCTACGAGTAACTTAGAATAAACAAAATTACTCTATAGTTTTGTCTCTTATGTGTATCCTTTCAAATAACTTCTACAATTGACACTTTTTCCTTGTAATCACCTAAATAATTTTTATCCACTCTTTTAGACATTACTGTACGAGTCTTTCAGATAGTTATGTAGCGTAGAATAGACATAATTAGGCTGTTTTATCTCTCCAAGTGTGTCTTTCCAAATATCTTTTACAATACTGTGAATATCAACAAAAGACACCCATTGTAGTAGAAGAGTTTGTAAATACGAGGTAGTTCAAGGTCTCTACATGAATTTATTAGTGTAATTTCTCCATTCAGCTTGTTATGAATAGTAAAAGTGACATTACACCTCCCTTTCCTTAGTAATTAGTCTTGTTATGTTAGGAGATCGATGTTGCTCCGTTTAAACCTTTCCCTTCTCACCTGGTGACTTTAAAACTGGGGACCTGCTTCTCCTGCTTCACTCTCCCGTCTGCAAGGCTCAGAATACCATACGGGTGAAAGTCGTTTGCAAAATAGTGTGATAAACGATATCATGCGAAAGGACTGTGAAGACGGAGGAGGACGGGAAGGACAGGGAGGAGGAAGAGAGGGAGTAAGACAAAGTGGAAGAGGAAGACCAGGAGGAGGAGTGGTGGTGGAGGAGGAGGAACAATGTGAGGAAGATGGAGTGCAAGAGGAAGAGAAAGAAGATACATATGTAGTAGTTATATCACCAAGGAAAACCTAAATCATGACCGAAAAGAAATGACGTTTGTTGAGGAAGAATGGGAGACTCAAGTGTCTTCCTTGTGCCACACGTGTATCTGTTCCTCACACACACACACACACACACACACACACACAAATCATTGAGACCCATAATTTGCACCATTTCTCAAAACAAACAGACAAATATCTCCCTCTCTGTCCTCCCACCCTTCCCTATTTTTCCCTCCCTCTCTCCTTCCCTCCCACCCTCCTTCCTCACTCCCTCGGGACTGGAGGAGTCAGCGTGGCGTGAAACGGATTCCCAGTATGGTGTGCTTACTTAATGGGATTGAAACCTCCCATTACACGCTGCCCGAGGCCTGGCTTGGGTGATCCTTATGGGAGAAGAGGAGACTGAGAGAGAGAGAAGGACCAAATAGGGGGAAGACAAAGAGATGAGGCTAGAAGAAGGAAAGGAAAGGGGAAGAAAAGTAGGGAAACGTAAGAGATTAGAAGATAAGACTGTGAGAGGGAGAGAGAACAGAAGGGAGAAAGGCATAGAGCTAAGTAGTGAAGAGGGAAGTAAAAGAGAAAATAGAGAGAAAAGGAGAAATTAAAGGAATGAAGAATGAGGCTATGGGAGAAGGAAAGAACAGAAGGAGATAACTAAGAAGTGAGAAGAAGGAAGAAAAAATTAAAACTAAGAGGGACAAAAGCAAAATGAAAGGGACAGAAGAGGAAGATCATGGAAGTTGAAAGGGAATAAGGAATAATGGAACAGGAATACAGGAAATTTGGAGGAAAAGGAGGAATTGAAAGTTGAAAGGGAATAAGAAATAAGGGAACAGAGATGAGGAAGAGGGGAAGGGAGAAATGAAGAATGTGAGGAAGGAGGTCTTAGCTCGAGGCGTCTTCTGAATGGAGTTTGATAATATTATTTAAGCAAAGCCCTACAAGACCCCCTTTGGAAACTGTCACTGAAGAGGTATTGCACTTCATGCCTTTCCTTCTCTTCCCTTCCGTTTCTTTTCCTCTTTTTTGCTTCTCTTTCCTTTGATTCTATTTTTCTTTCCGTTCTTCTTTGCTTCTCTTCCTATGTCTTCCTTTTTTCTTACCTTTTACTTCTTCTTCTCTTCGTTTTCTATTTCTTTCCTTTCGCTTCTCTTCCCTTCCCTTCCTTTTCCTTCTTTCCTTTTGCTTCTCTTCCCCTTTATTTCTTTTCTTTCCTTCCCTAACTCCTTTCTTCCATTTCCTTCTTTTTGCTTCTCTTCTCTTCGTTTGCTTTGATTTCCTTTCGCCTCTCTTTCTTTCTCCTCAAGTCCATTAACTTTACTTTTTTACCAGTTCTTTTTTCCTCCCCTTATTCCAGGCGGCAGTCTCACCAACAACGCCAAATGACTTCCTTGTTGTTGTAAAGTGAATCAATCCATCAATCAGCTTCGTTCCCCCCACACCCGCAACTCACTACCCACCTAATCCCCTTCCCTCCTCCTCCTTCTCTTCCTCCTCCTCCTCCTCGTCACGTACCACTGCCTTCCTCTACTCACCTCAATGCAATTCACTGACTTCTCCCACTCAACCCAATACAATTCACTGACTTCTCCCACTCAACCCAATACAATTCACTGCCTTCTCCCACTCAACCCAATACAATTCACTGCCTTCTCCCACTCAACCCAGCACAATTCACTGCCTTCCCCCACTCAGCCCAACACAGACCATTGCTTTTCCCTACTCTTCCCAACACAGACAGATCCCACAAAGCCACCGTCTGATATATGTTTAACCGCTTGAACTAAATTACTGAACCGTGGAAAAAGAGAACAGCAACATTTCAGGAAGTTTTGTATTCGTAGGTTTCTTTAGAAGTTTATTAATTTTTTATGTATTTATTTGTTTTGTGATTAATTTATTTTTGTTTTCCAGGCTTGGCATTTTTTATTTGTTTATTTTTTTCGTGGTTTTTATTTATTTATCTATTTTTCTTTGTATTCTAAACTCGACATTTATTTATTTGTTTATTTTTTTTTGTGACTTTAATTATTTTTATTTATTTATTTATTTTTTTTTTTGCATTCCAGACTTGACATCCCTTTGTGAAACGTGACGCCTGCCTCTCAATTACCTCTAGTTCATCGTACCTGTGGATTAATTAACATACCTGTGGACTCACCTGGAAAATTGAGTGGTTGTCATTTGGATGCGTTTTATTGTAGTTCTTAATCCATTATTCTTTGTTTCCGTGAGCTGTTTCTGTTTTGGTTTGAAGTTTGCATCTTTCTATCATTTATTTATTTATTTATTTTATTTTTTACCGCTTTCAGTTACGTGTTCTTTTATTTGTTTATATAGTTTGTCTGTCTGTGTTTGTCTATGTTTTTCTCATTCATTCGGATTCTCTCTCTCTCTCTCTCTCTCTCTCTCTCTCTCTCTCTCTCTCTCTCTCTCTCTCTCTCTGTAATATATCCAAACGTGCTCCAGTTTTTTGCTAGTTTCATCATTAATCTCAACAACAATTCATCTGTACAATCTCTCTTCCATCCTTCTCTTCCTCCCTCCCTCCTCCCCCCACTCCTACGACATGTTGCGAGTAATGAGGCATGGGAGAGAGAGAGAGAGAGAGAGAGAGAGAGAGAGAGAGAGAGAGAGAGAGAGAGAGAGGAGAGAGAGAGAGAGAGAGAGAGAGAGAGAGAGAGAGAGAGAGAGAGCACATTTCTTTCAACATAACATCACACCGAAAATTCATCCAAGTTTTGCCGATTCTTTCCATAGACATTGTTTTGTTTACTGAAGTCAGCTGTTTATGTCTGTCTGTCTGTATGTCTCACCTACTCTCTCACGGCTGTCTCAGATTTCCCCTGTTATCTGAGTCATGAAAATGCTATACGAGTTTATGAACGGGCAGGTATGAGAGAGTATGAGGATGTTTGTGGTTGTGAGATTGTATGAAAGGTTATGAAAGGGAAAAGAAAACGGGTATGAGGGGCAAGTGGGGAGAAGAGTTATAAGGTACATAGGAGAGTTATAGGTATAGAGTATGAGAGGATATGGGAGGGCATGTTTAAAAGGATATGAGAAAGTATGAGAGGACAGTTATGAGAGGTTACGAGATATGAAGGAGTATAGGACATAAATGAGATGATATGAGGTTACAAGAGGGAATGTGACTATGAGAGTACAGTTAAAGAATATGAGGGCATGAAATAGTATAAAAGGACAGGTTTAATTTCAGGGCAGTCGGTTCTCAAGGCTTTAATAGTGAATCGTTTTAACATTGAGAATATCGCATCTACAAAAATGTGCAGGAATTAAGAGCGTAGCGTGTCGAATGTACTGAAGGCCATTAACAGTTATGAACTCAAGGAACGGAATAGGTGAGTGTGAAGCAATTGAGTCGAAGCAAACGGGATGAGAATCAGATGAGTGGGGCGGGAATGTCTTTAAATGACTTTACCGATGGAGGAACAGAGGACACAGTATATTGTCAAATGCGCTCCAACTTTACACATTTATATCAGTGCACCAAAGCAATGAAGCAATAGTTAGTCAGTTCATTACTAAACCGTTTATTTTTTTCAGTCACCTGTAATTTTTTTTCTTTTCTTTTTGGGATATTTATTTTTGTATTATCATTATATATTTTTTTTGTTTAGTAGCCCAGAAAAGACGAAGTTATCCTCCTGTTCTCTCTTTTCTATCTGTCCATGCAAAGGTTTTATTTTACGACGCTTTGAATGGTGACAAGAAGCGACCGGAGCAGTCAAAGGGTGAGGCTGATTCTGCACGGCACCAGTAAAATATCGAAGGCGTTCAGGGTCAGGTTATGCAAGGAACAAGCACCCTTATCAATTTCTGAATAAGTGCCAGAATTTCCAACCAGACAGGGAGGTTCAAGGGAAGGTTTGTTTGATAATATGGACTTAAAATTCTTGATGATTCTGGTAATAAAGGAGTTAGTCACCACAAACACAGGAGGAACCACACCACTGCATGTCAGACGCCAGGACATTACACTTAAGGAGAATTCTATCGTGTTCCAATCCGTCGTTATGCAATATTGAACACTTTGAAATACTGGCTTATGCTCAGAAACGGCTTGCTCTCTCACCGTGGCTATGTTCAAAATAAGATGATTAGCTGAGTTCCCAAGACTGTTTAGAGTGTTTCCCCTTGTTAATCCGTCGCTGGAACTATAAAAACATCCGTAAAATCCGTGTCACTTAAAAAACTAGAGCTTTTGAGTGTAATGGAGGTGTGGCGCAGGTGTGTTTCAGAGTATAGTCCGTAGCCGAGTCCTCAAGTGTGTTTCCTCTTGTTAATCCGTCGCTGGAACCATAAAAAAAAATCATCTGTAAAACCCGTGTCACTTCAACTAGGGCTTTTGAGTGGAGTGGACGTGTGGAGCAGAAGTGTTTCAGAGCATGCTTCGTAGTCACAAGTCTGTTTCATAATCTGCCACACTCACTTCTGCTGTGGTTTGTGCTTCCTTTCAGTCCCTTATGTCCCCGCAGTTCTTTAGAATTCATCAGTTGTCAGGGTATGTAAGGCTATATAAGGAAATCGTCACCTTTTCAGAAGACTTTAAATCGAAAGAAAATGGTAAAAAAAATAAAAAGAAAACTGTGAAAGAGTGTGGGATGTTAACGGACTTTTAACGGTGTCTACCTGCCTACCCACCTACCTAAGGCTCTGCAAGTAGACGGTCACCTGATCAGAGGACTTAAAAACGAGAGAAAATGGTAGAAAAGAAAAGAAAAGAAAAGAAAACTGGAAAAGTGTGGCATGTTAACGAACTTTTAACGGTCACTACCTACCTACCAACCTACACACACACACACACACACACACACACCGTCAATACCTCAAGGTCCACCACTCGCTCATATCCCCTACAGAAAACTAGCCATCCCAAAACTCCATTTGATTGGCCTGAGTCGCGCACCATCACCAAAGCGACTCCATTAGTGAAGGTAAATAAACACACACGCTTTCTTTATTTATTCATCCAGTCGCAGGAATGAAAGTGAAATGGCACAGGCAGCGAAGTGAACCCGAATATACCGGACGTAGGTTTTGCATTATTCCTTCGTCGAGCCCAAGGGGGAAAAGAAAACGGGTGTCGGGTAATGGAAATAATAATGGCCTTTCGCGTTAGTAAGGCGTGAATGTGTGCCGTGTGTGTGTGTGTGTGTGTGTGTGTGTGTGTGTGTGTGTGTGTGTGAGTTCATCTAATGCCCCGCCATCTGCCCCACTCAGCTCTCCTCATCTCCTCCTTTCCCCATCTACCTACTTCCCTCGTACCTTCCTTTCATCCTTCCGTGTTCCTTCCTTTTCTCTTCTCTTCCACTTACTCATTTCCTTTTCTTCATGTACTTCATTCTAGTTTTCTTTAATCACGTATTTCCTCCTTCCTTTCCTTTTTCTTTGTCCTTATTTTCCTATCTCCTCTTTCTTCTCTCCATCATTTCTCTCTTAATCACTCCTCTCCCCTTTATCCTCCTTTACTTTTTTCGCATCTTTCCTTATTCTTCTTTTCATCATTTCACTTATCGTACGTCAAGTTCTCTTCACTATTCTCCTCCATTTCCTCCCCTTGTACTCTTCCTATGCTTCCTCTTCCCTGTATCTTCTCCCTTTCACCCTTTCCTCACCTTTCCTCTTGCACTGTCTTTCCCTTACATCCCTTCCTCACGTCCCTTCCCCAAACACGGACTTCCTTCCCCGAGATGTTCTGCAAACCTATTTCACTTAGCGTGGGGGAAAAACAAGTCTCCCCTTGGCCTCGTGGCTCCCCAGAGAGCTGAGCGGTTACACATAAAGGCCCCGCGGCAACCTCAGGACGGCAGACAAGCGGCCAACCATGAGTGCTCCCCGGGGATGGTTTTGTGAGAAGATAGACAGGGGGAGAAGGTCCAGAGAGCGAAGTAAGAAGGGGACAAGAGAGAGGAAGAAGCGACAGGAGAGAAAAGGGAGAGCATGTTGGAGGGAATGACAGTGGGTACCAGTGGCGTGAATGGAGAGAGAAATAGAAGGATAGCGATGGAAGGGGGCTAGAAAACGGACAGGAGAAAAGGGAAAGCAAGATGAGGAGAATGAAATGGAATGGAAAGACAGGTATACGAAAGGGAGGGAATGGAGAGGGAAAGAGAATGATGGGGATGGGGAAGATCTTGGATAAAACAAATAAAGGCTACATATTGCGATGAAATAATGAAAAGAAGGAATCTATTTTTTTTTTTATGTAGGAAGGATACTGGCCAAGGGCAACAAAAATCTAATAAAAAAAAATGCCCACTGAAATGCCAGTCCCATAAAAGGGTCAAAGCAGTGGTCAAAAATTGGTGGATAAGTGTCTTGAAACCTCCCTCTTGAAGGAATTCAAGTCATAGGAAGGTGGAAATACAGAAGAAGGCAGTGAGTTCCAGAGTTTACCAGAGATCAGATATGGGATAGAAAAAAAGACTGAATAAAGAAAAAAAAATAGCTAGAAAAAAAGAGGAAATGTGGAAGGAAAGGAGAGAGAAGAATGTGTAGAGGAGGGAACAAAAGGATAAGGAAGATGAGGAACAGAGGAAATGAGAAAATCGCTGAGAGAATGGAGACAGGAGAGGAGAGAAAAGGAAGGCAGTATTGTTGGAGGGAAGGGAAGTAGCGAGAAGGAGGCGTAGAACATGGGAGAAAATGTAAGGAAAACGAGGAAGAGAGAAAGGGAGAAAATAAGGAAAAGAATGGAAATAAGAGAAGAGAAGAGAGTAGAGGAGAACGGGAGGGAGTAGTCTTGGAGGAGAGGGAAGGATGTGCAGAGCAGTAAAGAAAATGGAAAGAAAGAAAGGAAGAGATCTTATGAAACCTTGATTGGCTTTGTGGCTTGGCGTGGCTGGATGACTATGGGGCGCCGCTGCCTGGAGGCTTAGCACATTATTGATAAAGGACTCTTGGCGCTGCGGCTATAGAAGGCAGGTTAGGGCTAATTTCCCGACGGGGGATAAATATCTTAGGGGGTCAGGAAGCGACACGGGGCAGCTGAGGGATCTGGGGGGGGTGAGGGAGAGCTGACGAGGACAAAGTAATGGAGAAAAGTAAACTCTTTGCTGGAAAACATCTAGGGTCGTAAAAATCGGGCTGAGTAACGAGAGGGCGAAGAGAGCGAGTAGAGCAACATCGCGCCGGTCTTCCCCATTTATTTTACGAACCATTTGGCGTGTCATCTGTTGGGTAAATATTAAACCAAGTGTACTACATTCCGCTGTCCTCGGTGGCGGGTGACCCTCAGGGTTTCATGTGCAGAGTGCATGCCTGGAGGCCGTGTATTTGCATGCCATCACGGCCCGAGTGTTGCTGCTCTCAGCGCTCACATGCAAGTCAAGGGAGCTACACTCATACTTTCATATTTTGAGTAATTGTATACTGCTGCGTGAGTTTGTGTGTGTGTGTGTGTGTGTGTGTGTGAATGAATATATTTATACTCATTACATGCAACACAAATAAGTGAGTACTGATAGATCAAGTTTAAGACGACACTTAACTATAATGACAATACTAACACGACGATAACTTGAACACAACATCGGGGAGGAGGAGGGAGTGAGAAATAACATCAGAAAGTATCTTGAAGAATATGAGAAAAAAAAAAAAAAAAAAAAAAACTGTGACGAGCAGTGTACACCTCGCTGAGTGACTGGCACGGGGAGGCTATTTGCATATTATTTATGAGCGCCACAAAGGGTGCGATGGACTGCTCTGTACCGATCCCTGCGGCCTCTTATCAGCAGCAGGCAGTCATGACGCCTCGCTGCATCTCGCTGTGGGGACTTCCGGCGGCAGCAGTGGCGAGGCTGAGGACGGCACAGAAAGTTTCTCTCCAAATTGATGGATGAAGTACCGTGGGGGATGGAGGAGACACGCCAGCCGCCCCACCCCCGCCACCAGTGTGCCCTGAGCTTTCTTGTAACTGGTGTGGAAAGATCCCGAGATGATTTTGTTCACATGTGCATTTTTTTTCTTGTCATTTTAACCTTTTTGACTGCCAGTGGCCTTGTGATACCTGTTATTTGAGCAAAGGCGCAAGGTATCAATGACACTGAAGGTTTGAGCCACTCGACCTTTCCCTCTGTCGTTAGTGGCTTGCTTGGCATCATGCACTGGTGTAACTGGCTCACGACCTTTTGCTTCCGACGGTGAATTTATTCCAAAATCGCCGTCGGAAACAAAAAACGATCGAATGGCAAGATTTTAACCTCGAAAAATCCAAAGAATCTTAATCCACTCTCTTGAAAAAACGGTACGTATGTTTCCTACAAGGACTGCCACCTGCTGATGACTTCTTGCAGCTTCCCTTATTTTCTCGTGTTATGTTAGTTTAGGTGGAGTGAAGAGCATCTAGGCGACTCTTATCTCAGGTGATGGAGATGAAGGGATCCAGGCGCCGTGAGAGGTAGAGGTGATGGGTGGGAGATGAAGTGTCAAGGGAAAGTTGTTTATGCTCGTGTCTTCCTCAGGTTGATGGTAATGTCTGTAGCAGTGTTTTTTCTCTCATTTCCTACCTTATGTGTTGTCAGCCTGTCTACTCACCTGCTTTTCTTTCTGTTTCTGTGTAAGGTATATTTGTTTTCCTTTTATTTTTGTTTTTCTTTAATTTCCTTTCCTAGTCTTCGTTTGTATGACAATTGGTTTATTCTGCCCACATTTTCTTTAATCATGCGTGCTTCGTCCGTTTTCTTTGATCTGTCTTGCATCTCCTGCCATCTTGTTTCCTTTCCTCTATCTTCTGTTTATTTGCATTCGTGTCTCCCCTTCCATGGTATAGTTTGCCTTCCCTCTCTCTTTTTCTCTCTTTTTCTCCTTGTTTTTTTCTTTTAGTTGAGCGTTTTTCCTTTCCTTTCCCTGCATGTCCTAGGATTCTCGATTTCTTTCAAGTCTTGCTTCCGCTTGCACATGCTTTCCTTCCTCCAATCTCTCCTCTTTCATTTCTCCATCGTATCTCCCTCCCTTCGCTTGCTGGTTCTTTCCTTCCTCCAATGGTCTTTCTTCTTTAGTGTCGTTTTCATCTTTCACATTTGTATTTTTCCGTTGCTTTTTATATATATTTTTTTTTCTTAGTTATGTATGTCGTCCTCTCCTTTTCATTTTTTTTTTTCTCTCAGTAGGAATGTTCAGTAATTTATTTATTTTTTATTTCTGGCATATAACGTTATCCGATATGATTTTTTTTGTTATTATTATTGTTGTTATTGTATGTACGTACGTATTTTATTTTTAGTTATATTCAGGTTGTTTTATATTTTTTTTCACTGGGTTTTCCTTTTCACTTTTCTTTTTTTCTTTTTCTTTTCTTTTCTTTTTTTTTTTTGGTCGTCCCGTTTCCAAATCTCTTAATCTCCCGAAGCCTCGCCCGAAGACAGCCTCGTATATTCTTTGACTTCATCTTTATTGTTCTCTTTCTTTTTCTCCCTCTCAATTTTTCGTTCCTCGCTTCCTGTCCTTTTTCTCCAGAGATGTACTCATATATTTTTTTCCTGTTCCATTTCTTTTCTCTCCCTCCCTCCCTCTCTCTCTCTCTCTCTCTCTCTCTCACCTCTCTCTCTCCCTCTCTCTCTCTCTCTCTCTCTCTCTCTCTGTCGTTTATTTTTATTCCCAGTGGTGATAGTCTGTATACTTTGTTTTCTCATTTCCTTCTCCTTCATTATCAACATTTCTTCATTATACAACACCATTTCCTCCTCCTCCTCCTCCTCATCCTCATCCTCTTGCTCCTCTCCTTCCATCATCATTATTCTGTTTTCTTTCTCATTACCAAGTGCATTAACGAAAGGGATTTATGGAGGACTTGCCTAATTGTGTGGCTTCTCATTTGCCCTCAGCATTGGGAGAGGGTCAGTGTTCGGTGCGATCTTGAGGGGAAAAGATTGCCTCACCTTGGGACGTGGAAGGGAAAGTGATTGGGGAAAAGGTAATGTAGGTAAGAACTGAGAGAGAGAGAGAGAGAGAGAGAGAGAGAGAGAGAGAGAGAGAGAGAGAGAGAGAGAGAGAGAGAGAGAGAGAGAGAGAGAGAGAGAGAGAGAGAGAGAGAGAGAGAGAGAGAGAGAGAGAGAGAGAGAGATTTTAAATGACGAATTGTGCTAGAAGTGAATAATAAAGAAAGAGAAAGATGCTTGTTGCGTAATGGCAAGAGAGAGAGAGAGAGAGAGGAGATGAGAGAGAGAGAGAGAGAGAGAGAGAGAGAGAGAGAGAGAGAGAGAGAGAGAGAGAGAGAGAGAGAGAGAGAGAGAGAGAGACTAATTTGATGAACAGTGAGAGAGGAGAGGAAGATAAATAAACCGTTTGCAACATTAGGCCGAGAGAGAGAGAGAGAGAGAGAGAGAGAGAGAGAGAGAGAGAGAGAGAGAGAGAGAGAGAGAGAGAGAGAGAGAGAGAGAGAGAGAGAGAGAGAGAGAGAGAGAGAGAGACGCCTAATGTAATGAAATGTGAACAGAGAGAAGGATAGAAAAGAAAAAAAACAAAGGAAAGAACGAACCCTTGAAAAAGTTGGGATGACCTGTGAGGAAGTAAGAGAGACAGTCAGGTCAGTCCGCACGATGACCTCGAGGGAGCAGGAAGAGTTGTCATGATGTGAGTGACCTGAAAAGAGAAACTAAAGAGTTGATTTGTCCTTTTAACGATATAGGGAGAAGCGAACGACAGAGAGGAAAGGTCAGAGAGAGAGAGAGAGAGAGAGAGAGAGAGAGAGAGAGAGAGAGAGAGAGAGAGAGAGAGAGAGAGAGAGAGAGAGAGAGAGAGAGCTTTAATTAGAAGTGGATTTATTTTCCACTGTATTGTATTTTTCATGTAGGAGACAAGTGGGAGATTGGATAAGTCTCAGTTGTGCTGAGGCAACAGATGGAGGGAATATTGTTAAGGAGGAGGAGGAGGAGAAAGAAGAAGAAGAGGAGAGGAGAAGGAAAGCGTCTTAACATTGATTGGGTGTTTGATAGGCTTGGGTGAGTAATTTATATCTTTCCTGTGTTAGCATTTCAGTCAATAGAAGTAGTAGTAGTAGTAGTAACAGTATTACACAGTGGCTTCCCTCGTGCTACCTTACAGTGGATATATCGCAACGTGGCTTGTCGAAACTAATCATAGTTTACGGGCACTGAAACTCGACTTTATGATCGAAAAAGTAGCAACATACAGTTAGATGAATTCCCGGAACTCTTATCCTGGAATCCTCTTACGCCCCTGGAACGTGGGATGACCGATAGTACCATTGTTATTCACTATTATTTTACGTTACCATCATTAAAGGAGTTTTGTTCTCCATTACGCTGACTTAGCATGGCGCTCATAACACATAAGGCCCGCCGTTGGTGCTGCTTGAAATGAAAAGGAGGAAACTCATAAAGTTTCGCGAAAAGAAAGCTGGAAGATGAAGAGAAGGAAGGGAAAGAACCGAGATGGAGGCGTAAGCGGAGTGGAGGAAGAGGAAGAGGAAGAGGAAGGTGGAAGAGAAGATACTGCATTTTCATTATCGTTTTCAAAAGGTGCGCAAGATTAATTTGAGAGCGAAGAGAGACACTTTTATAATTAAGGAAAAATAGTTTTGCCTCGATTCCAAGTCAACAATTGAAGAACGTTTTTTTTTTTTTTTTTTTGTCGCTTTTATTTTTTCTTTCTTTTTTTTCCCCTCTTTCTCTTCCTTTCCAGTTCTCAAGCCGCGTCCCATTAGCAAAGTTTCTGCCTCGTTCCGTTTCCTCTTCATCCCCCCCTTCTCTCTCTCTCTCTCTCTCTCTCTCTCTCTCTCTCTCTCTCTCTCTCTCTCTCTCTCTCTCTCTCATGCACCGACAGGCTGGATGAAATAAAAAAAAAAATATTGCCAGCTTAACTCGATATTCCTCCTCTGGATTTCCATTTCGGATCTTCGTCGCGCGCATTAATACCCGCCCTTGTTTTGTTTACTTTTTACAACGGGAGCTGGATAGTGTGAGGCGCCCAGCTCTCTCTCTCTCTCTCTCTCTCTCCGGGGATGTCAGAATTCGCTCAGGGCAACTTTACTCATTACTTACCGAACTTAATTACCTGAAGACACAATGCATTTTACTTACTAACTGCATGCAAAGAAATTTTCCGCCGATAATTTGTGACCTCGAGGCTTCATTTTACAAAGCGTCTTAAGTATTTACTCTCCTTACCTGGCCTTGTAAGTACGTGCTCTTTAAAAGTACAACGAGACTATGGCAGTGTTTTAATGTGCAGTGGAGGCAGATAATTGAGGTAAAGGTGAGGGATAAGTTTGATCAGCCAGTAACTTGATCTTGTTCGGTTTAATAGAGTCGTAGGTGAATGGGACGGACTCACTAATCAAGTTGTTATTGCTAAGACATTAGGGAGCTTTAAGAGAAGATTAGACGGGTTTATGGATGAGGATGATAGGTGGAAATTGGTAGGCATATTTCATACAGGGACTGCCACGTGTAGGCCTGATCGTTTCCTGCAGCTTCCCTTATTTTTTTATGATCTTTTCCTTAGCCCTTCTCACTACGACATGCAAAATACAGCACTAAAACGGTATGAAATTTTTATACGTAATCATCTACAAGAAAAGGACACAAAAAAAAAAAGGATATCTTTCCATTTTCTACCCTGTGCAATGTTTGGAGGTGACTGTAGCGCTGGAAGAAAATTCAATGTACCAAAGATGCTAATAATTTAAGAAAGATACGAGTACATCAAATACCAGTGAGAGGGCTCTGAGTTTTAAGGTTAAAATACGTTTCCTTCAGAGTTGCCCCTGCGTCACTTCACACTCCGGGTTATAGCAGTTCCCTTCCTCAGGTGCTTAGTTGCCGACCAATTATAGGTAGTGAATAGACGGCTGATTGGCTCGGCTGCACCTGCATGGCCTCACCACCACTCCAACACCACCTGGCAGGGCAGATAGTGGTGAGCGAGGCCTCCATGACTTCCGGGGCGGGCGCTACAGAAGAATCTTGTTTATTTAGGAAAGAGAGAGAGAGAGAGAGAGAGAGAGAGAGAGAGAGAGAGAGAGAGAGAGAGAGAGAGAGAGAGAGAGAGAGAGAGAGAGAGAGAGAGAGAGAGAGAGAGAGAGAGAGAGAGAGAGAGAATTCAAATAGACAGAAACATATCCTGTAAATCCAATCCTAGTTTCGACAAGTTGTTGCCAGTTTACGGTATCAGGAAATCGTTAGAAAATTGTGTGTTTCAACTCGGTAAAGTCCCACACCGCAAACGGAAGCTGAAGGTAAAGGATTGTAGCATTGATGGAAACTTGTGTCAACAGTTCATCAGTTCTTCGTCACTAATGGAGCCGAGTCATTGTGTGTGTGTGTGTGTGTGTGTGTGCTGTGTGTCTACGTCATAAGCCTCGAAGATAACCAACTTGAACATCAGAAGAGAGAATTACAAAACACCAAATGGAATGTTCCCAGAGTGAGTGATGTGCCTGGGAGAGAGAAAAAAAAGAAAAGAAAAACACATCCAACTTCCAGACAGAAGTAATTTGTGCCACGCGGTAACTTCAGGAGATAAAGAATTGTGAGTGAGTTGAGCACTAGCCGGTAATGTTAGGAAGGAAGAAATAGCTGTTTGTTAGACGAAATGGAGAGTTACCAGATGAAACAGAAATAACAGGAGTACTGAGAATCATGCACCACCGCCACTCTGTCTACCTCACGAAACTGTTGTATTCTGTGTATCTTTGGGCCCTGGTCGGTCTATCTACCCATCCATTCATTAACCAGTGTATCAGTCAATCAATCAGTCCATCAATCAGTCAATTTATCTATATTTCTGACTCATCTTCCTTCGGGGACCTATATCAAGAGGGTGACCATGGCAGAGAGAGAGAGAGAGAGAGAGAGAGGAGAGAGAGAGAGAAGAGAGAGAGAGAGAGAGAGAGAGAGAGAGAGAGAGGCGGATCTAGTAAATGTCTCCGTAACTTCACTTTTTCTCGTTGACGGTCGATGGTGAAATATGGAACAATGTAATCTTTCAGCAAGTCAGAATGAGCCAACAGATCGACGCTTCAAAAAATTCGCAGTGGTCTGATGAACTGAACTGAAACAGATTGGGAGCGAGAATGTCAAGAGGCGCTGGCAGATGCAACCAACTCGCAAGTATTTCCTCGCGCCCAGTATTGTGAGGGAATAGAATAAGCCTCAGCCTGGTGTCGTGCAAGGCAACTCAATTAAGTTTTTCCAAAAATCATATGTAAGGTCAACAGCACGAGGCGGGTATTCAGAAAGCCATGGTGTCAAGAGGGGGTGAAGTTACTCATACTCCGGAGGTCAGGTCAGCGTGGTCACATCCTTGCTCGAGGATCACAGGAGCCGAGGGTCACAGGACTGGCTTGTAGAACTTGCTGTTGGGGGCGTTTATAATTTATATCCTTTTTTGTCACTTTACTTTGTTTCATTATGATTACCTTCTGTACATGTTTGATCAAAAGGCATGTTCTAGATTTAATTAACGTTCATTTATTAGAATCTACAATGTTTCCCTTCCCCTTTTCCTTTGACTCACCGTCGCACTTCATGTTTTTAGAATTCATGACATGGTTTCTGTTCGTGACTACATCATTTTGTGTATAGATATATTCCTGCTTACTTTTTTTCAACATTAACGTATGATTATCTCATTTCTGCAGCGACGTATATTCCATTGACTTTAAATACGTACGTCTGTATCTCTTTATTCGTCTCCATGTGATATATCTGTCTATATGTGTATATATTTGTATATATTCTACCAAGTCCAGTTTTTATAACATGCAGGCCAGGCTTACACAAGCTTATCGTTATTGCAAATCTTACTTTCGTATTCCTGCCGCCCGGAGCACCAAGGCTCAGGGAACGCAAAAAATTCTGCACAAATGTTTTTTAGCTTCAATGCTGAACGCCGAACATGCTTCCCCTGCCCATCCCCAATCCCCCGCTCATCCTCCCACCCCTGCCTCATCCCATCCCCCAGTTCCCTGCACACCAGAACCCTCTACCGCCACCTCCACGCCTTACTGAACTGTACATACCTTCTACACATACGGCTGCACCTCCCACTCCACTCCTCACTCCACCCTCCTCCACTCCATCCTCCAGTCATCACTCTCCAATCCACTCCACACTCTACCCTTCCTCATTCCACTTCCAGGTATTCTTCCCCAACCCACTCTACTCCCCATTCTCTTCATCCCCACTCCTCTCCCTAGTCAGCTCTGTCCAAAACTACACTTAATTGCTTCAGCTCCTCTGCATTTTTCGCTCCTGTGAAACCCCGACACTTGCAGGGTACGTTCTTCCACACTGTCCTTCCCTACACTGCCACCATCCCCTTCTCTACACAGCCACACTCCCCTTCCCTATACTCCCACACTGCCTTCCCTACGCTCCCAGCCCGCCCGCCTCTCACCTCCCACGCAGTAAAGGTTATTCAGGCGTTATGGGGGAGAGAACTGCACTCGTATTTCGCTTTTATAAATCAACCAACGCCCTAAATCGAATCGCGTCATTTGCTCCACACACTTCGTACGCTGGAGTAAATTAAATGTTTGACTTTTCACAGTGCCTCATAAAAAAATTAACCTTCAAACGATTGTAATTACTCATCATTAAAAACTGCATGGACTACAGCTTTTTTTCCCTTTAATTCCTTTGTTGTGAGTCAGGTTTCCGGTAACTTGCTGGGAGAGGAAGAGGAAGGAAAGAGAGATCCTTAGTTGGGGAGGAAGAGGGAAAGGAAGAGTAAGATTGGATGTTGGGGACGATGGTGGGGAGGAAGAGAGGAAAACTGGGAGATTGGTGAGAAAGGAGGGGAGGAGATAGAAAGGCTAAGAGTTGGAGAGATAGGGAAAGGAATCAAGAGGGACGCTGAGAGCTGGAGAGAGAAAATGAAATGAGAGAGGGAGACTGGAAGTTAGGAAGGGAGAAGAGAAGAAAGGGAGGTAGGGAAATGGAGAGAAAGGATAGAGATATTGGAGAGACAGGGGTGGAAAGATGGAGACTGGGTGTTCAGAAGGAAGGATCCGAAAATGGAATGTGGGATCGAGAGACGGGGAGGGAGAAGAGTAGAAAGGGAGACTAGGAGGGAAGAGAAGTGCTTCGGAAGAGAGAAGGTCAAAGGGAGAGGAAATGTTTTGGAGGAAGTGAAGCGTTTGGGGGAAAGAGAAGCTTCGAATGGGGAGAGGGAGGTGTTTTCGGGCAGAAAGGAGTTGGGTGGACGAACGAAGGTTTTGGAGGAGGAGGAGGAGGAGGAGGCGGAGGAGGAGGACCAGAATGAGGGAGTGTTGATATCAGCCTGATATTACTGAAGTCAGCAATTTATTCTGTCGCATTAAGTGATTTAGGTGAAAATAGTAGTAGTAGTAGTAGTAGTAGTAGTAGTAGTAGTAGTAGTAGTAGTTGCAGTAGTAGTGGTGGTGGTGGATGGATGTAGAGAGAGAGAGAGAGAGAGAGAGAGAGAGAGAGAGAGAGAGAGAGAGAGAGAGAGAGAGAGAGAGAGAGAGAGAGAATAGAATTTGTGCCTTAATCGTGTTTTCGTTTTAATAAACAAATATATAGAGAAAATAAGAGTGAGGGAATTTTCTGCATTTTCTACCCTAATCTTGTTTTCGTTTTGATGAATTAAAAATGTAAATAAAATGAGAGAGAGAGAGAGAGAGAGAGAGAGAGAGAGAGAGAGAGAGAGAGAGAGAGAGAGAGAGAGAGAGAGAGAGAGAGAGAGAGAGAGAGAGAATATTCAGTTTTTCTCGTATATTCCCTCTCACTCTCACTTTCATTTTAATAGGTGGAAATACAAATAAATGAACACGTAACCGAAGTGAACCAATGCACATAATAATAATCTAATCAGGAGAGCCAGCTAATCTTGCCACTGATCGCATTAAGTGGAGTGGCAATGGAAAATAAGCCAATTAATCCACGTCTTAATAATTTGGATCATCCATTCGTGGGTAATTATTTGTGACCACCGAATGGTTTATTGCGTGTTTTTTGGATGTGCATGTTGAAATACCGGGAGTGGTGGTGGTAGTGGTGGTGGTGGTGGTAGTGGTGGTGTTGTCGTCGTTGTTGTTGCTACTGTTGTTGGGTAACTGTCAAACTCACCAAACACGCGTCGTTTATCTATAACTATCTGCCGCTAATCTGTTACTGTCTGTCCTTATTTGTCATTGTCCGTAGATTGATTGGTATTTCGCTCCCTTTACGTCCTGCCTCTCCTTTATTTCCCTTTTATTACGTCTGTTACTTCTCTGTGCCTTTGTGTGCGTGTCCATTGTCTGTCCATAGCGGTTTGCTACTTCCCGTGGTGTCTATGCCTGTCTGTGTCTGTCTGTGCTTAGCTGGTGCCGTCAGGGTGGGCGTGTCAGGCTAATTGGTTGCCGTGTGTGTGGGCTCCACCTAATTAGGTTTTAAATTGGAAGCTAAACGGCCCAGTTACCGCCATCAATGGGTCCCCTCTCCTGTCGCGATCATAGGCGTCACTGCTGCTGCTACTGCTGCTGCTATTACTACTACTACTACTGCTGCTACTGCTACTGCTATCACTACTACTATTACTACTACTATTAATGGTATTGCTGCTGTTGCTACTATTGCTACTACTACTACTACTACTACTACTACTGCTACTACTACTATTACTACTACTACTACTACCACCACCATCACCGTCACCGTCACTGTTATTACTGCTGCTGCTACGACTACTTTTAAAGATTAAACAAGGTATTATTAAGTAGTGTATTTTTCCCAGGTATCGGCAAAATATTTTTATCCTTGCGAGTTTCATCCTTTTATTTGGTTCTTGTTTTATGATCTCTTTCTCTTTCTCCTTCTCTTTTATACAATTGAATTTTCCTTTCATCTTTTCCTTCCCGTTCTATTTCAATATTTTTTTTTTCCCGTTTCTTCCTCTGTTTACTTGAAATTTCTTACGACCCTTTCTCTAATCCCCAATCCTTCAGTCCTCACTTAGATTTTCTCTGTCTTCGCCTCTCCTTTTTGCTTTCGTCTTTTTCATCTTCCTTAAATGATCCTGGTCATCCTTCTGGTCCTCGTCCTCTTCTCCTGCTGTCTCCTTCATATTTTTCATCTTTCCACTCTCCGTGTCGTCTTCCTGTTCTTCTTTTTCTTCTTGTTCTTCTTCCTCCTCCTTAAATTTTTCCACTCCTTCACACCTCTCGTGTTTCATTTCTGTAATATCACCACCTTCATCTTCCTTTCATCCACTCATTTTAGCTTCTGTCTTCCACCGCCCCCTTCTCTCTCTCTCTCTCTCTCTCTCTCTCTCTCTCTCTCTCTCTCTCTCTCTGAATAAAACAATAAGAAAAACAAAGCAGGTAATTCCATTGTGTTTTATTGAAGGTTAACTCATCTGGCCACAGACAGTTTCTCTACACCACCTTCACTTCTACAGGAGGGAACAGTTGGCAAGTGCAGGTACTGAACACAAAATAACACTTGCACTCCTTCGCCTATTACTTCTGTTTCGTCGCATTACTATGCTCGGCAAAAATATTTAAGTTTTAACGCGAGCATGTGAGCCATTCCAGGAAGTCCTGTAGAAAATGTTATGAAAAAAACAGGTTACGTGTTTTTGTGGACACCATAATTTTAGACAATCATCACAGGTTCCTGAGCAGGCGTTCCTGCTCAATTAGTCACGTGTTTGTATCGTATTGTTTTCGAAAGCCAGAGTAAACAAACACACAGAATATCCAGTAACATAACATACCTCGATTTCTAGTCCAGACAATCTCGGAAGCTCTGCCAAACAGTATGTATTGGGCGAGAATAGGAGATCACATCTGCCTCTGGACCAGAGGAAGCACTCGCCTGAGAGTATCTGAGAAAGAAAAAAAATGAAGGTTAAGTAATGTGATTTTTTTTTTGTTTTTTCCAGTGCAAGCAAGATATTCACGTGTTTTTGTGCATTTTTTTTTTAGTCATTTGAAATCTTTACTGCAGTCACTGACAAGAAGTTAAAAGGAAAACTTCAGTGTTAAGTAATGTAATCTTTTTTTCTTATTCATAGACCGGAGAAGCTTTGTACGATTCTTTTTCTTGAGTATTAGTTTTTCCTCCTCATGCCCTTTACTGCAGCCGTTAGTAGAAGATAAGGGCATAGCTTCAGTGATACATTGGATCCTTTCAACAAGTTCTCTCACAAAGGATCTTTCAGGACAGTGAATCCCACGCTACGTACTGTGAGATGGCTTATGTGCGCGGACAAGGGCCTGGCGTGGCGATACAACACAGCGGGGGTACTGAACTGGCTGGACTCCTGAGTGGTTACACGTCACGTCTGGCTTACCACCGAGTTTGTTCCCGAATGCCGTCTATGCTTTCCGTTTTCTGACCACATGGAAGTAGAAGGAATGGGTCTTTCAATATCTAGTTTTTGTCGATTTTTTCCATCACCGATCGCTGGAGATTCTGTAAAGTTAGAGCCGACGACCGTAAAGAAATCGCTGGTATGAGAAAGAAAAAAGTAATTCTCGTGAAATATTTGTAGCATGATGAAGAAATGACCTCGATACGTGCCTGCAGTTCATCTGTTTCTTGATATTTCATGACGTTTTCCTCCTCCTCCTCCTCCTCCTCCTCCTCCACCTCCTCCTCCTCCTCCTGGCAGTTCAGAGAGCGAGTGAGATGAGCCCTGCCTTAAAATTCCTCTCAATGATCAAAGCGTCTTCGTCCACCACGCTCCATTAGATCTGCAAACACGACATAAACGGAGGTGTCTGCTCTCTCTCTCTCTCTCTCTCTCTCTCTCCTCTCTCTCTCTCTCTCTCTCTCTCTCTCTCTCTCTCTCTCTCTCTCTCTCTCTCTCTCTCTCTCTCTCTCCCTGGGCAGTACTATCAAAGGAACAGCTGATCACATAAGGTAGACAGCTGATTGAAGGAAACGCGACAGCTGATTACATAGACAGACTGGATTATACTGTCATGATTGCTTCTCTCTCTCTCTCTCTCTCTCTCTCTCTCTCTCTCTCTCTCTCTCTCTCTCTCTCTCTCTCTCTCTCTCTCTTTCTCATTCATTGCTTGTCTCATTTCTCTTACTTTTTGGTCCATTTATTTCCAGTCTTTTCAGCAGCATGTTTCTTCTTTCTCTCTCTCCATTTCTTCTTTCGTATTTCTTTCGTATCGCCCTTTAATCATATTTTTTCAGTTTTTCTTTGTGTCATCAGATTTGTTTTTTTAATTTTTTTGCCTTTACTGTGCGATGATTCTGATATAAAGACCATGAGAGAGAGAGAGAGAGAGAGAGAGAGAGAGAGAGAGAGAGAGAGAGAGAGAGAGAGAGAGAGAGAGAGAGAGAGAGAGAGAGAGACGTAACTTCGTAGAGGTAATTTCACTGTTAGTTTGTCAGTTTAGATAGTTTGTTTGAATTGTTCCCTGAATTATTGACAAGGTCCGGGGAATTACTCACTCCTCTATGCCTTTGTCTTCCATTGTTTGTACGTTTATCTGTCTGTCTGTCTGTCTGTCTGTCTGTCTGTCTGTCTGTCTGTCTGTCTGTCTGCATGCCTGCCTGCCTGTTTTTACCTCATGCTGTGTTTGTATGTCTGTATTTTTTTTATTCATACTGTATTCCTTGTTTTGTTCGTCTTGTTTTCACCTCTTGTCTGTCTGTCTGTCTGTCTGTCTGTCTGTCTATCTTTTTTTTTTATCTTATTCCGCGCTTCTGTGTATATTTTTTCAACTTTTTAATTCTATTTTTGTTTCCTTTACATTCTCCTTTGCACTTGACTGCCTGCTTGTCTGTCTGTCCATCTGTCTGACTGCCTATCTGTCTGTCTGTTTGTCTGTCTGTTTATACTAATTCCCTTAATTATGTTGTCCACCTCAGTCACTCAGTCAGTGAATCTGTTTTCTAGATTAATGTTTGTTCTGTTTGGTGTTTGTATAAGTTTTGCTGTTATGCTAGAATGTATGTACGTATATGTGTATATGTATGTGTGTAAATATGTATGCGTGCATGGATTTATATATGTGTATGTATGTTAAAGTGAGTGTGTGTTTGTTCACCTGTGCACTTAACTAATTAGGCTGCTGGGAACAGGTGCGTAGGTGGAGAGGAGAGGCAGGGAGGGAGGAAGGGAGTGATAGGTGGGATTGAGCGGGGAGGATAGGGTGAGAGAGGGAGGGAGGGAGGGAGGGAGGGAGGGAGGAGGTAGAGGCTTGAGGGGATCAAGGTAAGGTAAACATGGCCCTTTTCAAGCTTGGCTGTCACGTGATAATTAGTTATTCCATGACGTCACAATGCCTCTTTCGTTGTCCTTTTTCTTTTTTATATATTTGCTTCTGTCTTTCCTTTCATCCTTCTATTGCTTCTTTTATTGTTTTCCTTTGTGTTCCTTTTCTTACATATTTAGTAGTGCTGATTTATTTTGATGTCATTAATTACATTTTTATTTTCGTTTATTGAATTCATGGTGTTTGTTATTTATTTATTTGTTTATTCGTTTATTGGCTTGTTCGTTTGTTTGTTTGTGTATAATGTGTTTAGTGTGTGTGTGTGTTTGGCTCTCTCTCTCTCTCTCTCTCTCTCTCTCTCTCTCTCTCTCTCTCTCTCTCTCTCTCCTATCAGTAATGTGAGTCGCCTTCAGGAAACTCGAGGGTCAACATTTGCCTCGCTGTCTTTAAGTTCCCGCCAATTGCCTCCCGACGAGAGAACTCCAGCGATTCAATGCTCAAGGAATTCAAATGCAGGAATGTTGTATTAATTCTTGCATGCAGCTTTCCTTCCATCACCGTTTTCTTTTTTCCCTTTTCATGGGATGCTATTTTATTTTGAGTTTTAGTTTATTTGTATTATTTTTTCATGTTTTTTTCGTTTTGTTTTATTTGTGCAGCTTATTTTGCTGTTTTTATTATGTATTTTCCCTCCCTCCCTCCCTCTCTCTCTCTCTCTCTCTCTCTCTCTCTCTCTCTCTCTCTCTCTCTCTCTCTCTCTCTCTCTCTCTCTCTCTCTCTCTCTCTCTCTCGAATTTCTGGCATATGCAAGAAATTTTTAGCGAATCATATTTATTTGATTTTTTTTAATAGTGTTTATGATAATTATCTTCACCGTTCAGTTAATTACTTATCAGATTTTTTATATATATATACATAATGAAAAGAAGAAATTTCGTATTAACTTTATTTTTCTTTCAATATTTTTTGTTTCAACATTAAGTGGTCATTTCCAGTTTCCTTGACGTTCGAGGGGATAATTATATGTTGTACAAAAATCCTGTATGAAGATTTGGCTAGGGTAGGTGAGGTTAGGTTAGGTTAGGTTAGGTTAGGTTAGGTTAGGTTAAGTTAGGTCAGATAAGTGAAGTGAGGTGAGGTTTGGTGAGGTGAGATAGGTTAGGTTAAGTTAGGTAAGGGTTAGGTTAGGTGAAATGAGGTGAGGTTACATTAGGTGAGATAGATTAGGCTAAGTTTGATGAGGATAGGTTGGATTAGGTGAAGTGAGGTGAGATAAGGTTAAGTTAGGTTAGGTTAGGTTAAATTAGATGAAATGAGGTGAGATAAGGTTAATTTAGATTAGGTAAGGTTTGGTTAGGTGAGGTAAGGTTAGGTTAGATAAGATGAGGCGAGGTGAGATGAAGTGACGTAAGGTGAAGTGAGATTAGATGAGAAATGTCAGGTCAGGTTAGGCTAAGTTAGGATTAGGATACAATCTCTTCCTACTATTCAACTTTTATATTTATCTGTTCATTTATCTTTCATCTTTATGTCATCCCAAAGTTTTACACGATTTCCTGCACGTCTGTTTGTTTTAGTGTATAGCGAGTGAAGGCGAAATTATGCAGACGGAACAGAAAGGTATGAGATGAGAAATTAGCACGAAAAAGGGCTAGAGCTTCAGGTGTAAAAAAATATGATTAGCGGTGCGGGGGGAAGGGGGGAAGGGACGAGCTGAGTCAAAAGAATTTATGCACGAAATGAATTAGTAAAATCTTGACGTGAAATCTTTTGGGGCTGTGTTTTTTTTTTTATTTGTTTTATTTTTAGTTTCTTGTTTTTTTTTTTTTTTTGCTTGTGGTGGTGGCGGTGGTGGTGATGGTGGTGGTGGTGTGGTGATGTGGTGAAATTTTGCTTCCAGTATTATTAAGGTTATTTTTGTTGTTGTTGTTGTTGTTGTTGTCATCATAATCATCACTACAGCTGTCAGGATTACTACTACTACTACTACTACTACTACTGCTACAACAATATCAACAACAGCAACAACAATTACAACAACAACCACCACCACCACCACTACCAGAACAACAACAACAACAACAACAACCGCTATTACCGTCGTGAGTGAGACGCGGTCCCCTTGAAGGTGTTTTCCCGTCACCCGTCTTCTTTTACCCCTTGTCAGCTGCAGGAGTGACGCGTTGGGCTTCAGAATGGAGTTCACCTTTGTTTTTAGCACCTGTGATAAGGAGGCGCGTATGTGTGTCACGTCGAGGAGGAGGAGGAGGAGGTGGTGGAGCTAGAGGAGGAGGGGGAATAGGAAGAGGAGGAAAAAGAAGGTAAAGAAGAACAATGGCAAAAAAGTAATGAAATTGTGCGATATTTAAAAGAGAGAAAAAAAAAAGTGTAAAAAATTAAGAACGAAAATTAGTATTCATAGAAAAACGAAGAAAATACGCGAGAGAGAGAGAGAGAGAGAGAGAGAGAGAGAGAGAGAGAGAGAGAGAGAGAGAGAGAGAGAGAGAGAGAGAGAGATTTGGTTTAACATCTCCCACTACGGGGCACCGCAGGACTGGGAGAGGAGAGAGTGGGACAATGGGAAGGGGGAGAGGAGAGAGGAGAGCGAAAGGGTGGGGAGGGGAAGGGAGGTGAGGGGAGGCAAGTGTAGTGGCATGCCTCCCCTGCATTCCCCAGGCTGAGGAATGCACGCCTACTTCATATTGGCTTTCCTGACCTTGCCTAGGCAGCAGGAATAGACGAGGAGGAGGAGGAGGAGGAGGAGGAGGAGGAGGTGGAAGAAAATGGAGAGGAGTTGAAGGTGGAGGGAGAGGATTTAGAGGACAGAAGGAGGACGAGGACGAGAAGGAAAATGAGATGAAGAAAAGATTGTAGACGAGAAGGAAAAGGAGAAAGGAAAGAACGAAATAGAGAGAGAAATTAAACGTATTGAGAAAAGAAGGAGGACAAGGAGGAGGAGGAGGAGGATGAGGAGAATATCTAATTAGAAGGAAGAATAGCTTACATGTGTAATAAAGTTGAGTTAGTAGTGGAAAATATAATAATAATGAAGAGAAAGTAGGGAAGTAAGAGAAAGTAAATAAAAGTAGGCGGGGCAGGGATGAAATAAGACGCTGAAGTAAATATTTTTATTCAAGAAGTCTGGAATGCAAAATTAATCGTGGAAAGAAAAGAGAACATGGTATAGCAGGAGGCGGAGGCGGAGGCGGAGGCGGAGGAGGAGGAGTGTAAGGAGAGAGAGAGAGAGAGAGAGAGAGAGAGAGAGAGAGAGAGAGAGAGAGAGAGAGAGAGAGAGAGAGAGAGAGAGAGAGAGAGAGATAAAAAGAGGAAGAATGAAGAAAAGTTGAAAAGATGAGAGAGAAGCAACAGCAGATTATCTTCATTTGCAAAAGAAGAAAGAAATTATGCAAAAATAAGTTGAAGTGAGATATTGAAACAGTCAAACATTGTAAATAAAACTGTGAGGCCCATCCAATACTGAGTGATACATGCTGATGAAAAGATAAATTAACGTCAACTAAAAAGCTGCGCATGAAAACAAACACATCTCTCTCAATCTCACAAAAAAAAAAAAAAAAAAAAAGAAAAAAACATATATTCATTCCTCTTGCATTCCTGGAATATTTTTTGAAATCGAGGTAAACTCAACGTACAATACTGAGAATTCATTTAAACCTAGAAAAGCCAAAAAGAAAAAAATTAAGAGAGAAAAATGAAATACAGTTAGTTTACTATTGTTTTTACTCTATGGAAGGTCAAGGCAAGCAGGTCAGTGACTCGCCCTTCTCTCCATCCCTTTAAGTTCTGTACTTTCAGGAATCATAAAAAGAGAATGAGCTTTTAGAATCGGTATAATTTTAGTCTTACCTACGCTCCATGCAGAAAGAAAACGGGAAAAAATGGTAATGAGGGATTGGAAGCAAAAATAGTGAAAAAGAAACTCTCTCTCTCTCTCTCTCTCTCTCTCTCTCTCTCTCTCTCTCTCTCTCTCTCTCTCTCTCTCTCTCTCTCTCTCTCAGGATTAAAAAGTTGTATGCTTAAAACATTGGTTGATTGTTTCACATAACTGGTGATATTTAAACTTTTTGAGCGAAACGTTTTGTGTGAGTGAGGCACAGGAGGGAGGTGGATTATGTGTGTGTGTGTGTGTGTGTGTGTGTGTGTGCTCAAAATTTTACCTAAACTATAAAACACTGAACTCTCTCTCTCTCTCTCTCTCTCTCTCTCTCTCTCTCTCTCTCTCTCTCTCTCTCTCTCTCTCTCCGCTTTTCCGTCAAGGTGCATGCGGGAGTTTAGATTAAAAGCTTTTGTTTGATTTAGCGTTTAAAAATTTATTGTTTGCTTGTAAATCTTTTACGGAAATGTTTTGTTTAGCAATCCACTTTACCTCTTCATTCCTTTATTATTTTCCATTTCTCTTTCCCCCATATGTTTTATTTATCTATCTATTTATTTGTTTATTTATTTGTGCATTTTTATTCCTTCTCCTTTACATCTTTCTTTTCCTCCTTTCTTTTTTTTTTCTTTATATTTAATACTATTCTTTTTTACCTCCTCTTACCACTCCCTTTTCCTTCAATAAACTAATACCTCCGTCTCCTCCTCCTCCTCCTCCTCCTCCTCCCACTTCTCTTGGTATATGTGCAGGGGCAGACAGAAGGACTACAATTATCATTATGTAAGCGAATAAAGAAAACAGATGTATGATTTGCATATGTTAGATCCATATCACACCAATAATTGTTCGATAGCTTATCATTGCTCGTGTTGTTTATTAAGAAGGATTTGTTTTCAATCGTATTTTTAACGTTTCGATGATTACAAATTTAAAATGACCACTTTTCATGGATATTATGACATTTTTTTCATGTATTATGCTCCAATCCCGTTCAGTATGGCTATATATTTACCTTTTTTTTTTTTTTTTCTATTTCCGCCAAAGTTATTGCCTCACATCTCATTCTGAATGGTTTGTCAACACGAATTGATATTTACCTTTCATCCTCACGAGTAATTACCATAACTAACTCACTGTTCGTATTGTTTTGCTAATGTTGACTGAAAAATACGAATTGTCTTTGCTATTCATTAAAATTACTGTATTGCGTCATATTATATTAGTATCAAGTTAGGCTTATTTACTTTTCATTTGGTGCATTCCGCGTGGAGGTGGAGCTTACGAGTATTTCATGTGAGTTTGTTTTTCTTCTGTACAGGGCGAGGACAATGGCAAGACAAAGAGCCGCGAAGAGCAAACAAAGTAAGTGAAAGAGAAACTCAAAACCAATTTCCACTTTTGTAGGTTTTGTAGCTTTCAGGCGGAACGTGTGTGAGCAGAATAATATGAAGAGGAGCAGCGAGAACTGGAGGAATAAGAGGAGAAGGAGGATAAGAGGAAGCGGAGGAGGACGGGGAGAAACTAGTTTGTCACTTGGTTGGAAAGAATATATTACTGAGTTATGTGCTCTTTTTCACTACTACTACTA
Organism: Scylla paramamosain; assembly: GCF_035594125.1. NCBI lineage: Eukaryota > Metazoa > Arthropoda > Malacostraca > Decapoda > Portunidae > Scylla > Scylla paramamosain. The sequence continues at coordinate 2,535,443 of NC_087174.1, forward strand.
CTACTACTACTACTACTACTACTACTACTACTCAAACTAATAACAAGAACAACACCAACAACAATAACGACATCGGTAATAAAATAATAATAACAATGAAGACAACAAGAATGAAAACAAATAAAGAAGAAAATAAACGAAACAAACTGTAATGAAAAAGAAGTAATGAAAAGTGGGAAGACGAAGAAATGGAGCAAGAAAAAAGCAAAGAAAAACAAAGAAAGAAAAAAAATTCAAAGCACAAGAAAGCGGAGAAGAAGAAAGAGGAGGAAGAGGAGGAGGAAGAGAAGGATGAGCATGATAATAGTGACGATGAAATAAGAGAAAGAAAGCGGACCATATGAAAGATTACTTAGAATACAGAGTAGCGAGCATAATGAGTTCCTTTACAAGAAACACCCGTGAAAGAAGAAGAGAGAGAAATACGCCAGCTGCTGGGGAGGAAGATGAGGGAAAGAGAGGGGACGCGCTGAAAAGGACACAATGGGTAGGACACGTCGCCAACGGGTCTCCCTTTGCCCCTAATGGAAATGTGTGTGTGTGTGTGTGTGTGTGTGTGTGTGTGTGTGTGTAGAAACCCTTTTTTTGCAACACCAACTTCCTTCCTTTTTTTTACGTGTTTATTTGACTCCTCCTCTTCCACCTCCTCCTCCTCTTCCTCCTCCTCCTCCTCCTCCTCCTCCTCCTCCTCCTCCCCCTCCTCCTCCTCCATCCTTCCTTCTTTTTCCTCATTCCTTTTGTTCTGACTATCTCATTTTTCCTCCTGCTCGAACGAACCTCATCACCCTCCTGCTCCAGACACACACACACACACACACACACACACACAGATGGATACTGTCTGGAGTATAATTAGGAGAATGATTGCTAGATTAATGAGAAAATGAGGAAGCTAAACATCTTTGAGAACCAAACGTCTGCCCAAGAGAGAGAGAGAGAGAGAGAGAGAGAGAGAGAGAGAGAGAGAGAGAGAGAGAGAGAGAGAGAGAGAGAGAGATAACAAAGGTAGGATGCTGTACCTCCTGCCAGGTCGCTTCGGTCTCATCCTGGGTAATCCAATGAAGGGATGCGCCTCCAGATGGCTTCCTTCACTCTACTTGAGCCTGCAGTCTTTGCTTGGCTTCCGTTTTCTCTTCGCAGCTTCCTGGATTCCTGTTTTCTTCCTCTTGGGAATCGAGTTTTTTTTTTTTCTCTGCTGTTCTTTCCGTTTTCTTTTGTTTCTTTCTGATAAGCTTTCGCATTTTTCTTCAGTTTTTATGTATTTTTTAGTAATTAATTAGTTTTTTTTTTCTGTTTCTGATTATCCTCTTTCGTTTTATTTAAAGTTTTCTGTATTTTCTGCAATTTCTTAATTTTTCACTTTCTTTCTGATTATCTTTCTTTTCTTCATCAGTTCTATGGATTTTTCTGTAATTCATCCATGTTTCTATTTCTTTCTCATTATCTGCCTTTGTTTACTTTTTTTAAGTTTTATAGATTTCTCTTTTTCTTCTCTTTGGAAATCGAGTTTTTGTTTTTTTTTATCTGCATTTTCTTTCCCTTTTCATTGTTTTGGATTATTAGCCTTTCGTTTTTTTTTTTTTTTCAGGTGTATCGATTTTTCATTTCGTGTCTTTGTGGCTGTGGTCTTTTTTTTTTACACTTTATCTTTTCTCCTTGATTTTGTTTATTCTTGATTAGCAGGAGTTGTAGATTTTCATATTAGTTCCACTTTTGGAAATAGTGTGTGTTTTTTTTTTTTTTAGGTTTTATTTCCTTATTTGGTCTCACGTTTAATTATCACATCGGCATTCCAACACCACCAACACCACCACTACTACTACTACTACTACTACTACTACTACTATCACTACTACTGTACTACTTCTGCTACACTGCTTCAATTTAACAGCACATTAAAAGTGGTACAAATTGACCAATCACAAAAAGTCACCAATAAATGAGAGAGAGAGAGAGAGAAAAAAAAAAAAAACATCAAATATTGCTCAATCATACTGGTTTATCATGCCACGTTGCCTTAATAATTAATATGCATGTGTTTTAAAAGTGATTATTCCT
>NC_087174.1:2542500-2562500 GCF_035594125.1 Scylla paramamosain
CGCCTCGTCATGCACCTGTACAACGCTGGAAGGGTGACAGTAACGGCTTAGCACCTTGGCCTAAGTAAAGTTCAAGAGTACCTGAGTGCTCGTGGGGAGAAGTTTCACGGACATGTCACTGGATCGAGAGAAAGTGGGATTGGGACGTATAATCCTTCAACTGCTATGGTTCCTCTATGATAAAACGTGCAGGTTTATGATATTATTTTGAAACGCGTCGTTCTCAGTAAAGGGAATATACTCTTTATTTGTGTTTTGAAGGAATACGTCCACATTGCTCCCTCAACACATCAGCTTCTATCAGAGTTAGTGGTGATGCGTTAGTGGTGAAGGAAAACGCAAGATCAAACAAGGAAATTTTACTTGAACATTTCAAAAGACTTCATCAGGGTGAGTAAAATAAGGACCGCTCGATGTTTAGATTAGGTGAGACAGACCGATAGGAGAAAGAGGGATGAAGAAGAGAGGTAAAGAGAAGGAGAGAAGAGGGAAGGTGAGAGGAAACGAGTGAAGATGAAAGGCAAAGACGAAATACAACTAGAGGATAAGAAAAATTCAATCGAAACACCAAAGAAGGCTACGTACCACTAAATTCCAATGTTTTTCTTTCGTACACCACAAACTCCTCACATTTGATGGTTTTCCTGTCGATACGCTACCTTCCCTTCTCTTTTTTACCCAGTGGCGGGGAACTCAAGGGACGTGAGGTAGAGTGAGGGACTTCTGACACCTACTCTCTTATCACTCTGTCACTTCACATTTCTCATTTTTCTCTGTAATTGTGTCTTTTTTTTTTTTTTTTGTGTGTGTGTAAGGTTTTCCTTATCTTGTTACTTCTAGTCTTATCTCGTTTTCTACCTTTGTGTCTGCTTGTCTGTCTCGTCTCTCTCTCTCTCTCTCTCTCTCTCTCTCTCTCTCTCTCTCTCTCTCTCTCTCTCTCTCTCTCTCTCTCTCTCGGCGTCTCGAGTTGAGGGTTTTTATGTGTGTGTGTGCAATTTGGCGTCTGGCGTCCGTCGGGTGTGTTCGCTCGCGGCACTAATGAGGTATTTGATTTTCTTCTGTGCGCGAGAAGAATTGTAATTAACGTTAGGTCGTGGAAGTATTTTTACGTAATTACCACGATTGTAGGTCATGCTCGCTAATTAATTAATAAAACACTAAATTACCTCCGGTGCTTACAAGTGTCTGCGAGTTTTTGTTTATTTAACTTTGTGTTTGTGTGTGTGTGTGTGTGTGTGTGTGTGTGTGTGTGTGTGTGTTTCATTTACCTTCAGCGATCACTAGACTTGCTGAACTCTTAGTATGAGGGAGGAGGGAAGGAGGGGCAAGGCGGTGTGGTTTGGGAGGTGGGGGCAGGATTGGGCGGGGCGGGGCACTGTTGCTCCCATCGCTTCTTCCTGCAGTGCGTAGGAGTGAAGGAACGCAATTACAAGGATCTTACGAAAACGAAATTTGTGATCGCATTTGGGGAGTTTTCTAGTCGTTCGTTGTGATGAGTCCAGGAAGCGTTATCACTTAACACAAATGAATGTCCTTATCTGCATTGATATTAAACTTCACCCTCATTATGCTTGTTTCCGGTTGGCCAGCGGGACTAATGCTCGGGCTGTGTTTCACTATCTGTAAAACTATTGACTTTATGATGTCACTCTTATTACTGTGTGTGTGTGTGTGTGTGTGTGTGTGTGTGTGTGTGTGTGTGTGTGTGTGTGTGTGTGTGTGCGCAAACTTTGGCTAGATCTGCCGGCAAATTTTACTTAGTTTCCATTGCCATCATTACATAATGTATATATTTTCTTAACTCATTATTCCAAGTCGTATCCTTCATCACCTTTGGGAATGTCACTCGCACCCTAATGGCGCTGCTTCCTGCGTGGTGGGAATCAAAATTTCGCTCGTACTCATCACGGAACGTACCGAACGACTCCTTTTATTGATGGCAGTGAACATTTTTGTGTCTCGGGGCGTCAGCTGGCATCTTTATCTCCAATTGAGAAGTTTGCTAAGCCAGAAGAACCACCAAGAGCCGGAGGAGGCTGAGAGCCGCGCCTCACCTTTGACCTCTGCTGCCTGAGGTGCCTGGCCAATTTAGCCTCGCGCGCGGAGGGGAAAAGAGCGGCAGGCAGAGGCGCAGGTGTTGGGGGGTACGGGGGAGGCAGCCTCTTGAAGCCGAGCAGCGGGTCGTTAACTGATCCAGAGGCCTTGACTCACCTGGCGCGGCGGCAGGTGTCCGATAAGGGCTGGGAGGGAGAAGGGGAGGGCATCAATTTACCTCCTCGCCTTGGTGACGGCCATGCGACTGTCTGGTTGCGTAACTTGTGTGTCTGTGTTTGTGTGTGTGTGTGTGTGTGTGTGTGTGTGTGTGTGTGTGTGTGTGTGTGTGTGTGTGTGTGTGTGTGTGTGTGTATGTGTGTGTGCGCTGTCTATTGTGCGTGTGTACGTTTGGCTGAAATATCGATACTTCCATATTTCTCTCTCTCTCTCTCTCTCTCTCTCTCTCTCTCTCTCTCTCTCTCTCTCTCTCTCTCTCTCTCTCTCTCTCTCTCTCTCTCTCAGTGTCAGGTGTTAACAAGTGTCACAGGTAACCTTTAACACCTTTCACCCCAGCGTCCAACTTCTTAATGGACGACAATATATTAATTACCAGTCCCCAAACTTTGCCACAAACACGGCCTCTTCCACACGTCAGCCCGCGCCTCCTCTCACGCCTCCCTTTCACTTCCCTTTCACTCTGGCCTCTGTCTGCCCATCTTTTATCCATATTCCGTTACCTTCGTGTCTCTGCTCACGCCTTTCTCCTCACCCCACTCCTTCCTCTTCTTCTTACGCCTCTTTGCCTCTTCCCATGTTCATTTTTTTCCCATCGTCTCCCACGCCTCCATTCTCTTTCCTGTCCTCTTTCTTCTTTCCACGCCTCCATCGTCTTTCCACGCCCTCCTCTACCTTTTCCAGCGGTCGCCTACGTCTTCCCATGCTCCACTACCTCCTCACACTTCTTTTTCCTCTTCCTTGGTTTATTTTATCAGTTTCCCACGCTCCCTTCCTTCCTACGTCTTCCCGCACCCTCTTTCCTCTTTTAGTGTCTTTCTTACTCTTTGTACTTTGTTTAAATCTCTTCCTACACTCCATTTTATCCTGTGTTATATTCTGTTTTCTTAATTTTCTTACCATTAATAGTTTTCCAATGTTCTCTTCACTTGCTACACTTGTTTTCATTTTCCGTCTTTCCTTCTTTTCCTCTCATTCTTTTTATCCTCTTTCCTTATAAACTTCTTCCTTTCTCTCACTGTTTCTTATCCTATTACCTATTGTCTTTCTTCCCTCATCTTCCTTTCCCCTTGTCTTTTCTTCTCTCCTCTTCCCCTCGCTCCTGACCCGCCACGTGCTCCTCCCCTCCTTCTACTGACTCTTCTTCTCCTGGGTAGCGTTGCGGCGCCCCTGGGGAACGTAAGGAGAGCTGGATTGGCAGGTTACTTTTGTCTTATTGATAGGGTCCCGCCCGAGGATAGAATTATTTATTAGTTTGTCTTGCTTATTGATTGTGGCCTGGTTACCTCATCCCTTTTTGATCGTACAATGGTGATGTAATGGAGTGTTTTTTTTTCTTTTGTTTTCTATTGTTTTCTATTGTGGTGATTGATGTTTGTGGTCGTTCTGTTTGTTTGATTTTATTGTCATTAGTTTGTGTTTGTTTTGGTGAGATTTATTGGTGTTCTTGTTTTTACTGTTATTCGACTTTTTTTTTTTGTTCCTCTGTGTTTTGTCGCTGCTTTGTCATGAAAATTATTTTTTTTTTTTTGTGGTAGTTTTAGGCTCTGTTGGCTTGACTGAGTTTTATTACTGTTCTTCCTGTTACCTGTATTTATTTTCTACCTTTTTTTTTGTGTGTGTGTGTGTATTTTTGTTCTTTCGGTGGCGTTATATTCTTTTTTCGTTAAACTTCTATGCAGCTTTTACATTACTTATTATCGTACTTATGAATTCATTAGCCTCATTCTTTATTAACTGTGTTCTAAGAGTATGTCCGTCACTGTGGCAGAAGTACAGGAGTGAGACAAGGAGCTTTTTAGTTTTTTATATCATACCTTCACACAGTTAAAGGGGATTCGTGGAATACAAATTTTTAAGCCGATTAGTTTTAAGTCACTTCTTTTTTTCATGTTTATTTTTGCAGTTGGAGAGTTTTATCCTGTTATCACCTACAGCTTTACTTTTGTGTGTCAGAGAATTGAGGGGAAGGACAAAGTAAAAATAAGTAAACGAAATAAGTAAATAAGCTAATAAATACGTAAAAAATTAAAGAAAATAAGATAAAGAAAACATAATATAATGCAATAATAAAAAAAAGACAAGATAAATACAAACAAATCAATAGATAAACGAATAAGAAAGAGAACCCATAATTTGCTGCATCCCCCCCCCAAAAAAAAAAAAGACATGAACAATTCTGAGTTTGGCACTTACCTTCCTATGACAGACTCTTGGTATCATACCCAAGACTGGACAAAATTAACCTTCTATTATTTCCTTTCAGTGTGTATCCATAGAAACACCTTTTTGCATTGCTCTGAATCTTGACAAAGGAAGACTAGGAGTTACACAGTTTGGTAATTCCTTCCTTCTTCTCTCCCTCTCTCTCTAATTCTTCACATCCTTCTCCTCTCCCTCCTCCTCCTCCTCCTCTTGTTGTTGTTGTTGTTGTTGTTGTTGTTGTCGTCATTGTCGTCCTCCTTCTTCTTTTTCGCTTTCTCCTCCTCCTCCTCCTCCTCCTCCTCCTCCTTCTCCTTTAAAACTCAGTTGCTGCCTTCTCCGTACCTTCCTTTCAGCTGCCCCCTACCCGCACTGCCACCACCACCACCACCACCACCACCACCACCATTTGGGTTTCCATTATGAACCTGCAAATTCCATAAACCGAGAGAGCAAACACTATTAACTAATTGTCGCGGTGGTGGCGATTGTGGTGGCAGTAGTAATGGTGGTGGTGGTGGTAGTGGTGATTGCTGTTAACGACTGTAACACAACTCACGAGGGTCGATAAACTACGGTAAAGGTGGTGGTGGTGGTGGTGGTGTTGGTGGTGGTGTTAGTGTTGGTGGTGATGGTGGTGGTGGTGGTGGTGGTGGTGGTGGTTGTGATTCCTGCTTTGTTTCTTTCTATCATTCATTATTTTTTTTCTGATATCTCTTTTTCTACTTTTCTTTTCTTTTTTCCTCCTCTTCTCCTTGTTCTTATTGTTCTTGTTCTTGTTGTTCTTCTTCTTTCTTCTTTTCTTCTTTTTCTTTTCCTCTTCCTTCCTCCATCACCATCACCATCACCATCACCACCACCACAACACCACCACTATCACCACCACCATCATCATCTCAGTGTTTCCAGGCAAGTCCCGTCAAACTCACTAATGAGGCAACCTAGCTCTCAGGGTCACAGGTCAGATGTCACAACGCAGACCAATCAGCGTAACGAGATTTCGTCGCCTCAGCATACACATGTAAGCGGGTTAGGTTGACACGTATATAAATAGATAGAGAGATAGACAGGCAGACACATAGGGAGGTAGATGCATGGATGGAGTGATAGATAGATAAATAGATAAATAAGTTGGTAGATAAAAGATACGTAAGAAAGTTAAATAGAAAACTTACGGTCTCTTTCACCTTTTCCTTCCCCTTCTGTCCATAATCCACCATTGAAAAAAAAAAAAAGGAGCAAAAAGAAGCATACCTATTAGCGACCGGCATCTCAGTGGGCTTTTTCTTTTTTATTGGATTTTTGATGCCCTTGGCCGGTGTCCCTCCTACATAAAAAAAAATTACATTACCGATGTAAACAAACTGGTAAAAAGTCATCAATGATTGGCGTATGCTGACAATTGAACCTTTTATGGAGCCTCGGATTAGGTGGACATCAAACAGGGAATTGCAGGCTTTTGTTCCCTCACAATTTGGGCAATGATGAGATTAACTTTGATGCGGCGTGGGCCAAAAAAAGAAAAAAAAGATATATCAGGAGGGAATAAATATTGACAAGAAAAAAAGAGAAAAAAAAAGATGCAACGGCAAATGACAGACTAATTGCTTCCATTATGTCATGTTGGGCTCCGCTTTTTCTTTTTTTTATTTCATTATTTAGTGTCTGCCTGTGTATTTCTGTGTATCTAAGAGTGACTGTCTGTATTTTGTATTGCTCTCTCTCTCTCTCTCTCTCTCTCTCTCTCTCTCTCTCTCTCTCTCTCTCTCTCTCTCTCTCTCTCTCTCTCTCTCTCTCAGATTCCTTTTATTTTTATTCCTTCTCATTTATCTCGCTCAAATGTCTTCGGAGCCTCAATCTCTCTTCCATCTCCATGCATTATCTTTTTTCCGCGTCTTCATCCTCCTCCTGCTCCTCCTCTTGCTGCTTGCTCCTCCTCCTCTTCCTTCTCCTCCTCCTCTTCCTCCTCCTCCTCCCTTCTCTTATAAAAACTGCAATCTTGACCTCTCTTCTCGGATACAGAATCAACAGACAACATTACATTTTATTCATTGGCCAGGGGAGATTCGGGAACGTAGGCCTCTCCCCCCCCTCTCTCTCTCTCTCTCTCTCTCTCTCTCTCTCTCTCTCTCTCTCTCTCTCTCTCTCTCTCTCTGTATGTTATAAGTAATCCGTTCCGCGAGAATGAAATTTCCGTCTTTATTTCCCGGGAAACTCAAGATTAATGAACACAAGTAATTTACTGACGTCATATGTTGTTCCTTGCCGCGTCTACTACATCAGGGCCACGTGTGTTATTGAGTTGCGCCTTCACACATTTCATTTCACTCACACCACTCTCTTAATTGCGTCTTGTTGGGGAAATAGTAGTAGCAGTAGTAGTAGTAGTAATAGTAGTAGTAGTAGTAGTAGTAGTAGTAGTAGTAGTAGTAGTAGTAGTGCGTTGTTTACACTCGTTGTGGTTGTTATTCACGTTTCCCTTTCTGTTTGCGAATGTAGATAAATATACAGTTAGGAATGGTTTGGTTGTTTTAAATTTATCACGTAATTCTTTGGCTTTTGTTTGTTTTTTCTTTTTTTTTAGTCGATGAAAATATCCACTAATAATTTGCTTCATTACTTGCAATTTGTTCTGTTCCATTTGGTCTTCTCTTGCTAAAAGTATATAAATGTGCAATATTAATAGTTTCATTATTTTCATTTGATCACTTTGCTGTCAGAATATCTTTTTTTCCTCCTATAAAAAGAAGAAGGAAAAAAAAAAGCATCTGGAGTAATGATCGTACAATTAATTCCCAATTCATCACGTTGGCGTCTGGCCTTCGCTCTGTCTGTGAAAAATGTAGTAATAGTTTCCATATTTAAGTCCATCGTGATGCTCTCTGGCCTTCGTTCTTTCCACGAATAATAGAAAAATATGCATTAATAATTTTTACAGCGAAGCACATTCATTAACTCAACATATAATTCCATTCTAACCGGACTAGTGCAAATTAATAGTTTACGTGGATCCCGGTGAAGGTCCACGCTGGTCCTGCCGGCGAGCGAAATGCTACTGAATTATCATTTTCGGTATCGTCAGCAAAGTTAGCGGCAAAGTTATTCAGAGCAACAACTACGTCGTTAATATAAATTGTACACACACGGCTGGACTAAGGACCGATCCATAACGTTCTCTGCGCCTCCACCACCCTCCACCACCCTCCACTCTGCCCCACTACCTCTCCACCAGCACCTCCCTCCACTCTGTCCCCACCACCACCAACCACCCGACTACCTCTCCACCAGCTCCTCCCTCCACTCTGTCCCTCTAACCACCACCACCCACCGCCACCCACCCACTACCACCCTCCTCCACCTGTCCTCCACTAACTCTGCTGTGCTGCTCCACTACCCTGTCACTGCCACTCCACTCACACAACACCAACTCTCCACAGCTCCACAATCAATCCCTTCACTGCCCCTCCACTACCTTCTACTTTCAATCCACTTTCTTTCCGCCTCTCCTCTAACAATCCACTTCCCCTCTAACATTCCTTTATCCCTCCACTTCTCCACTACCTCTTCTCTTGCTCTCCGCTACACTACTATCTCTCCTCTTCCTCTCCTCCACCTCTCCAATTCCTCCTATCCCTGCCTAGCATTGCTGTGCCTCCTCCTTCCTCCCTTCCCCATAAAGAACAAGAGGGGAGAGGGGAGGTGAGAAGAGAGGGAGGGAAGGGAGGGGAGATGAGATGATAGAGAGAGGGAGGAGAGGAAGGGAGAGTTACGAGAGAAGAGAGGAGAGGAGAGGGAAAGAAGAGAGGAAAGGGAGAGGGAGAGGGAGAAGAGAGGGGGAAGGGGAACGAGAGAGAGAGAGAGAGAGAGAGAGAGAGAGAGAGAGAGAGAGAGAGAGAGAGAGAGAGAGAGAGAGAGTAGCTGTGTTATGCCTCGTAAAACCAACTTTCTAACAGGAGTGTACATAGATACCTTCCCCTCCCCCTCCCCCCAACCTGCAATAAAGAGATTGGGGAAAAGGGAGGGATGGGGAATGGGAGGGAAAGGGGAGTGAGGAAAGGTGGAATTGAGTAGAGGGAAAGGAATAGGGAGAGTAATAAAGGAAGAAACAGAATAAGAAAATAGAAGAAAGAAGGAAGGGAGAGAGGTGGATGGAAGGAAAAATATAGAGAGTAGATTGGAAGTTACAGAGAGAGAGAGAGAGAGAGAGAGAGAGAGAGAGAGAGAGAGAGAGAGAGAGAGAGAGAGAGAGAGAGAGAGAGAGAGTAAGAAAACATCAGAAAAAAATTTGGTTATGTTCTTGCTTTATTGTTGTTCCTCTTTTTCCTTTCTTTTGTCGTTATTCTTGATTATACTTTCATCCTCCTCCTCCTCCTCCTCCTCCTCCTCCCCATTTTTAGCTCCATATCCTTCTCCCCGAGCTTCTGCCCTTATCTCTCCCTTTCATAATCTTATCTCATTCCTTCTCCCTTCAATCCTCTCCACCTCTCCACACATCTTCCACCCACACAATATTCCTCCTCCTTTCCTCCAATCTCCCTCGATCACAAGACCAAACACACCATTCCGCTTTTCCTCCTTCCATCTGTCTTCCCTTCTCCTTCCCTCCCTTTCATCGCCTCCCTCTTTCTCTCCCCATTCCGTCTCTCCACTGGCGGTACTAATATACTATCTCTCTCTCTCTCTCTCTCTCTCTCTCTCTCTCTCCGCTTCTCTTCATCTCTGCTCTCCTCTCCTTTCCTCTCTCGTGAACGCGCTCACTGTGACGTCAACCTCGACCTCCTTGCTCCGAGATGGTCTATACTCGTATATTTCTTGCTTCTACGGTATCGCCTCCGGGACTGATTTACTGGACCATCTCACTCCTTCACCAGATAGTGTCACCTGACTTGACCTGGCCTGATTCTAACCCGGCTTGACCCGTCTGACCTTACGAGGCGGAGTGGGAGGCGGGATGATGGAAAAACTTGCGGCGAGTCTGGAAAAGCACTTAGGTTGTTGGAAAATATTAATGTGTGTGTGTGTGTGTGTGTGTGTGTGTGTGTGTGTGTGTGTGTGTGTGTGTGTGGATAGGTGTAGGTGTGAGGTATTGATTGGTAAATGAATAGGTTGATTGATTGATTCAGAGAGAGAGAGAGAGAGAGAGAGAGAGAGAGAGAGAGAGAGAGAGAGAGAGAGAGAGAGAGAGAGAGAGAGAGAGAGAGAGAGAGAGAGTTATTAATTTATGAAGCCAATTACAGTAAAGTATGTAACAGTAAAAGTGTATGTTTATAAGCTTACAAACACACACACACACACACACACACACACACACACAGTATCCAACAAAGTCTGCAAAAAATATAAGCTTTAGTACGTAATATTAAAAACTTAGTGACAAAATGTACACCACAATTATTATTTCTTTTATAGATTGAAAGCACAATAATGGCACAATGATCAGTTTATCTCGACACAGTAGAATTGATGATTATGATGATGATGGTGATAGTAATAATAATAATAATGATAATAATAATAATAATAATAATAATAATAATAATAATAATGGTAGCAGCAGCCTAAAAGCTCTAACATTTTATAGCACAACAAAATAGATGAAAAATAAAACCGACTGTGTGTCATAATGAAGATTATTATTGAAAACATGGATTACATTTACTAGAGAGAGAGAGAGAGAGAGAGAGAGAGAGAGAGAGAGAGAGAGAGAGAGAGAGAGAGAGAGAGAGAGATTTAGCACAAAGAGACCCTTCAGAATAGCGTGACTGGGAACCGTCTGAAAGTGAGACCGTGCGAGTGTCTGAGAGTGTAAGTGTGCCTGCAAATAACGTACACTCACTGCATTTGTCCACCAGGCACTTCACGACACGCTTCTGCACCTTGACACTCAGCCGGGGCAGCGTGAGGCATCTTGGGCCATCAAATAATCACGAAAATTATCTCGGCGTTTCTTGATAAATGATGCCAAGGAAGTTCTCGGTTTTCACTCTGGATAGAATTGAGCGCGTGAATGCTGCATAAGAAGATTTATTGCAAGCTCACACCTGTTGTAGTAGCTGTGTGTGTGTGTGTGTGTGTGTGTGTGTGTGTGTGTGTGTGTGTGTGTGTGTGTGTTTGAGGTTGTTGTTCTGTCCTTTCTTTTCGTTACATTGATTTTATTTAGACAAACATGGAATATTTTCAGTACGCATTTCTATTACTGCAGTTCTTGTTTTTCTGAAAGACTGTATCTTTTCTACCTTCGTATTCCTTTTATCCTTCTTCTATACACTTCATACACATACTACTTCTCTCCTCCGTCACCCCATACCTCCTTTCTCCCCACCTCTCACCTCTCACCTCTCACAGTATCACCTCAGCAAACCTGTAAACTGATTCTACGAGCTCTGTAGATCCCTTGCCTTCCCTTCCTCTGACTCCCCACACGACCACCTCCCCGTCTCCTCCCCCTCTCTCCTTATCCCCATCATTGCTCCTCCCGCCAGTCAGGGCTCAGGAATAGCGCACCTGGCCCCATTCTACGCAGACAAGACTTCGCGGCCCACACACGAGCTAACATAAGCCCTACACAGGTTTACAAGCGTGTGTGTGTAACGTTCAGTGAGGGTGTAAGGGTGAGTGGCGCAGAGAGAGAGAGAGAGAGAGAGAGAGAGAGAGAGAGAGAGAGTAGATAGACAGGCGGTCCCAAGAGGCGTCCGTAGATAACTACAGTCAATATATGTTCTCCTTTACCTTCCCCCCTTCACTTTCCCCCTCTCTGTCTCTCTCTCTCCCTTCCTCCGTGTCTTCTCTCCCCCATCCAACCTTCTTCCATCATCCTAGTTTTCCCTCCTCTTCCTCCATTCTCCTATCCCTCCTTCCAGTCTCTCCATCACCCCCTCTCCACTCTACTCCACTGCACCTTCCTTGAGTCAGTGAAGTCAGTAAGCCTTAACGTATTCTCTTTCAGATATCTGATAAAATAAGCTCTATTCTTTTATTCACCAGCGGATGTCTCGCTGTTCCCCGAGTTGTATTTCTGGTTGATTGTGATAGTGGTGGTATTTCTGTCGCTTTCTCTCTGTTTGGCTGCCTGACTGACTGGCTAACTCTCTCTCTCTCTCTCTCTCTCTCTCTCTCTGGCACGTGAGAGCTTAAAGAAGTTATGCAAAAGAAAGCACAGTTAAAAAGGAGAATTAATTGCATCATTAGCGCTTCCTGGTGCTTCTCTTTTTCTCTCCTTGGTTTAGCGAAACGAGGAATGAAATTACGATAATGTTTAATGGTGGTGATGGTGGTGGTAGTGGTGGTAGCGGTGGTAGTGGTGGTGGTGGTGGTGATGGTGATGCCAGTAAGAAGTAATAATGTACTTACCTAATTAATAAGTCATGGATTGCAGATGACACACACACACACACACACACAGAGAGAGAGAGAGAGAGAGAGAGAGAGAGAGAGAGAGAGAAAGAGTGACGATGTCAGATGTAATGAGATTTTGAAACACCCACCAACCTACCTACACACACACACACACACACACACACACACACACACACACACAACATTTAGTCTTTTTATTTCTCTTTCTATCTCTTTCTTTCTTTCTTTCTTTTTTTCTTTTTTTTTCTTTCTTTTCGTTTTACTTTTCTTTCTTTTGTCCTCCCGCCCTCCCCCCAGCCTCTCTCTCTCTCTCTCTCTCTCTCTCTCTCTCTCTCTCTCTCTCTCTCCTCATAGATCAGTAGGCGTTGTGTTGCTATTTTCTCTCCATTCCTCCCCTCTCCTCCATCATATTCAAATCTTCCCTCAACCACTCCTTTCCTTTAATTCTCCTTCACTTCCCCCTCGCCACGTCAGCAACAGGTAATGAGACTTACTTACCTGTCCCCTACCCCCTCCACTCTCCTTGTAATTTCCTTGTCCTCTCCTTCCTTTTTCCCCTTTTCCCTCGTCTCTCGTTAGTGTCTTTTTTACTGTCTTCCTTTTCATCCACACTCCTAGAGTCGTGTTATCTTCTTTTCCACTTGCTTTTGACTTATTTTCACTCATATTTAGTTATTCTTGCTGTTTTTTTTTTCATTTTACTGTGTCACTTTCTTCTTGAAATTGATCTTTTGTTATTTTTCTCTAATTGCCTCTCCTCTGTTCCTTCTTCAGTCTCTCACAGTATGTAGTTCTCTTTCTTTCTCTCACACTACCTTTCTCCTTTCTCTCCTTCCCTGCTCCTCTTTTTTTTCCCTTATATTACAGTGGAAAGTTGTGTTTTTTGAGTATCACACGTATTTATGCCTGATTATGGAACTGTGTATGTGATGCCTTCCCTACGTCACTTAGCCGCGGGTTGTCTGTTGTGGAGAGCAGATGTTAACAAGGTTTTTATTCTCCCACTCCGTCTGCTCCTCGTTCGCGCCTCTTGCTTCTTCTTTTCTCCGTTTTCTTTCTCTCGTATATATTTCATGTATGCCTTGTTGTCTCCGTTTCCTTAGAGCAGTTTACCCTTGTTCAGAGTTGGTATGTTTTCGGCATTAGAGATATTTGATTAATCTTTTTTTTTAGGGATTTTATAATGAATCTCTCTCTCTCTCTCTCTCTCTCTCTCTCTCTCTCTCTCTCTCTCTCTCTCTCTCTCTCTCTCGTAACATAAAACTATAGATTCTTAAAATTCACTACCTCTTTCCCTCCCAGCGTAAACATAAAGGCGGCAGAGCAAGACAACCATAAGCTTTCATACAGTCAGGCCAAGTGCGAGTAATCACGATACATTAAATTAGAATTACCTCCGCAGCCTTAAGGGATCACGTGTTTTAATAGGCCCGGCAGTGTCTGGCAAGTATCTCGGGGGGAGAGTTGCCATATTGTGATCGTAATTCTTCTCAGTTTTATATTTATGTATTAGGAAACTATCAAAACTTAGAAGATTTTAGAAGTCGATTCAGATACATGAAATATTTATACATTTGGAAGTGGTGAAAGTTCATCCGTAAAGGTAGCACTGGTTAGGGAAGTTTAGAGGGATATTAGCTTATGAGTCCCTGTTGAAGTGGGCAATGAGCGGCCGGCTGGCGGAGGCGCAGGAGAGAGAGAGTGAATGGTCGTTTAAGACTGCGTTGTTATTTATTACTGCTGCGAGCGAGGCATGTTCCAGTCCTCCTTCGTGTTATAAGGTAAGCTTTAGTCAATGTGTGTTAGTTATAGGCACAGATTCCTGATTTAGTTATGCAAATGGAATGAATAGACATCTGGTAACATTGCCGACGGACAGCTCGTTAAGTACACGTCAGCTAGTCCTCCTTGTATGTCACTCTCATCTTCCTAGCGTTAAATTACCTTATTTATCGTTGCTCATAAGTACTCTGCGATGTTCTCTTGTGTTGTGGCAAAGGTGCAATCAAATTAGTGTAGGTGTATAAGTACTGGTTTATGACGTCACGCTAGTTACTCTGTCGCCGCCCACACTGTTGTAGCGGCTCCTTCCTCCTGGTTTTATGTATTCTCTGTTGTCTGCTTCATTTACTTTTGCCTTTATGTTACTTGCTGTGACATGAATTAGTCGCCATAAAGTTGCATAAGATAATAAACTGAATGAAGTAAATAGAAGTGCCACGTGCTGTCACTTGGCCAACTTTAATTAAATCCGTCGAAAATGTTATTTAGTCGTCAGGATATAATGATAGTGAAATAATTACTGGAAACGTACGTGGTGAATGTGTAGTTGTCATTATATATAATAGATGAAGTAAATACCGGTAAATTGATGATGAATGTGTAATAGCGAGGATACAATGTTAAGTGTTGCTCGTGATAGTTTGCCAGTTCACAAGAATATGTTAGTGCGTGTGTTGCGGATGAGCTGGTTTGGATGGTTATGACCGGTGTGTGTTAAATTGAGCTGATTGTCCGAGTTGGCATTCTAAAGTGGTCCGTGTTGGCTCACCAGATGGGCCGAATCGGTAATAGTGAATGGTCCGAGATGGCAATGGGCCGAGCTGGACGCACACCCTGGTAGCCTAAGTGGTGAACAGGTGCAGTTATCATAAGCTGAGATCCACTTGTTGCAGGTTAAGTTCGTGCTATACAGTCGGGAAACACGGCAGCTTTTTCCCCTCGCCTATTCATATCAAGTTAATGTGTTGCGGGTTCTCGTCCCCCTCAGGTATACGCGGGTGTCAGGTGTAAGGTAGAAAATATATACGCATTTTTTACCTTTTTCTCTGATCAAGGTTTTTGTTACCACCACCACCACCTCCACCACCACCGCCATCCTGTCACCACCACTCTGACTAATGCATCTCCAGTTTTTCTCTCACCTCCTTCACCTCTGGCCCTTTCCCTTTACACTTCTCCCCTCTTCCTCTCTCCCTCCGTTCCTCCCCTTACTTCTTCGGGCCCCCCTTCCCTCCTCACCCAGGCGATGGTTTGTATAAGTAATTTTTTTTTTTGCTACTTTTTCTACTGACGTTCTTTTCCTCATCTTCCCTCTCCCCCACTTACGTACCTCCTCCTCCTCCTCCTCCTCCTCCTCCTCCTCCTCCTCCTCCTCCTCCTCCTCCTCCTCCTCCTCCTCCTCCTCCTCCTTTCAACAATTCTTTTTCCCTATTTCTTTCTACTCTTATTCTGTTTTATCATGATCTCCTATTCATGTATCCTTACTTTGCTTTTAATTTCTTCCCCTTTTCATCTTTCTCTTTATTTCCGCATTCATATTTCCTCGTCCCTATTCTCATTTTCCTTTGTAATTACTTTCTTACGCACATTTTCCTCTCTCTCTCTCTCTCTCTCTCTCTCTCTCTCTCTCTCTCTCTCTCTCTCTCTCTCTCTCTCTCTCTCTCTCTCTCTTCCCTTAATCGTTCTCCGTCAAATTTCCTCTTTCCAGATCCACCCCTCTTCCTCCTCCTCCTCCTCTTCCTTTCTTGTTTCCCTTTCGTTTATTAAATTCTTTATATCCCTCCGTCTCTGCAACATTTCCTCCACGTCTTCCTTCCATCTTCTTCCTCAAACAATATCTCTTGCCTTCCATAACCTTCCTCCTCCTTCCCCATTTATCCTCTCCATCTCCCTTCCTTCTCCTTCGTACTTGTCTTGACTTTTTTTTCCTTTTTCTTTCCCTTCCTTGTTTCCTTTATTTTCTGATCTCTTCCTTCCTTTTTCGTGGATTATTTTTGTTTTCATCATTCTTTCTTCAGTTCTGTTATCTTTTTTGTCCTTTTCGCTATTGTCTTGTCTCCCTCCTTCCCTCGTTATTGCTGAAGACACCTTACCACCTCGCACGCCCAATCCGGTTAATCCGTAATGAGAGGCTTGCATCATAGGCAGCTGATGAATGCCTCTCCTCCTCCTCCACCTCCTCCTCCTCCTCCTCCTCCTGGTGCTTTGACGGTTCTCTCAAGCACGTTCGCAAGAAATGATGCGTGTCTTTCTTTTCTTCTTATCTCTCCTCCTCCTCCTCCTCTTCTTCCTCCTCTTCCATCATCATCATCATCGCACTTCATCTCTTCTTTTATCTTTGGCGGTCCTTCCTACTCTCGTCTTTGTGTTTGTACTCTTCTTCTTTCTTCTCTCGTGTTTTTTTCTTTCTTTTTTCTGTTCTCACACAAGGAGTAAAGAGATGTATTAAATAATGTCACGAAACAGGTAATTTTGTCCTAATTGGGTAAATAGGTATCTTGTTACCTGCTGTTCTTCTTTACCTGCGTTGTTATGCCTATTTTTTTTTTTTTTTTGTCTGGCTCACATTTATATACCTTTGATTTTTTTTTTTATCTCATCTCCTATCATTATTTTTAATCTTTTATTCCCCTCCATCTTCATCTGCCGTATCGAACTCCCTGTCGTTGTCATTTTCATTATCATCATCGTTACATTTGTCATCATTCCTGTCACTGTTATTATCCATCCTCCGCCGCCTCCTCTTTCTCTTCCCCCTCCTCCTCCTCCTCTCCCAGGTGACCTAGTGGCCTGAAAAAGCAGAAAAAGAAGAGAAAGAGAGAAAAAAGATAGTGTGTGCTTCAGAAAAGAAATTAAAGTATCGCAATGGCACCTCTCACGGTAATCGTTTTCGAGGCTTCACTCACGAGACTCATTGGGCTTCAAATTAAACGAGCGAGGCTTCATTCTTATGCTTCGGGGGCTCGAGCGGGTGCGGGAGAGTGGGAGGCGGGGAAAGGAGGTTGACGAAGTGCTGTGAAAGGCTGCAGGGAGGATTAAAAGCGTTTCTGTTTTGTGATAGCGAGCAGTATATTGTTTTATGGTTCTGCGTGACTGGACAACAGGAGAGATGGATTAAAAATTTGAGATAGATTAGACAGATGGGAATACGTGATTTGATTTTGGTGTTGGTGATGGGAAGTGGTAGTGAGGTGAGAGTATATTGGGGAATTATGCATGAAATAAGGGAATGACTGTGAAATAGCGGAAATAGAGGAAAATTATAGGAAAAAGATAAGGAAGATATGAAAGGTAGGAGAAAATGTGAAAAATGGAAGAAAATGGGGAAAAATAAGAAAATATGGTGGAAAAAAATGAAAAATAAAGGAAAATATGGCGGAAAAAAGATGAAAAATAAGGGAAAATAAGATAATATATATATTTTACAATAGGGGAAATTGGGGGATTAAGCAAGATAGGAAAATATAAGATCAATAAAGAAAGTAAGTTTGTGTGAATAATGCATAATTTTTCTCTGTATATCTTTGGAAAAATGGGAAGAGAATAGGTGTGGCCGTAGTGTGTGTGTGTGTGTGTGTGTGTGTGTGTGTGTGTGAAGGATGAAAGAAAATGTAAGAAAAATCATTAAGTAAATAAAAGAAGAAGCGTGAAGTAGTGTGAATGTGTGAATGAAGTTTGCGTGTAAGTTACTTCACACGGGGATTAGTGGTGATGAAGTTAGGCTTGTAACTTCATATTCGCCACCAACACTGATCGGATTATACGACGCACGCACACAGGCATATACTTACACACACACACACACACACACACACACGCGCATTCAGAAAAAAAACTGCGCATTTCGTTTTTTTCTGGTTTTCTTTCATTCATTCTTTCTTTTGTTTAATTCTTTTTGGCCTGTCTTTTCTATTATCGTGACACTTAAATTCTTTTCCAGTTTTTCTTTCGTGATTTTTATTCTTTTCTACTCCTTTTTTTCTTTAGCATGTAGTAATTGTTAGTTAAATTTAATAACATGTTCGTATATAATTATCACTATTTCTTGAGCTTTATTAGTATTGTTATTGTTGTTGTTGTTGTTGTTGTTGTTGTTGTTACATAATGGCATATAAAAAAACTAAATCACTACCATCACCACCACCACCACCACCACTACCACCACCGCCACTACTCTCACGGTCTCCCTTAATATTGCTCTCCTGGCTGGCTTGTGGCTGCTGCAGGTGGAACTAATTAAGGGGAAAGTACCTGGCTGAGTGTCAGGCGAGGGACAAATTACTCTTTTTTCTCTCAGCCTTGTAAAAAAAAAAAAAATATATGATCTGTCTAAGTAATGTGTTGATTTGTTTTCTGATGACCTTTTTATTTATTTGATTTTGTTTTTGGTGAGTGATTTGTTTCATTTTCCTCTTTTTTTATTTTTTTTATTTTTCTTTCGTATCTTCTTATTTTCTCCTTTATTCATTTTATTTTGTTCCTGTATGGTATTCGTCCGTTTTCTTTTTCTCTGCTGTTATCCTTTGTTTAACCGTTCTTCTCCTCTTGTTCTTGTTCTCTTCTCATTCCACATTTTCTTTTTTCTTTTCTAACCGTTCATGTCTCTCCTCCACACGCTCCGTATAATTTCGCTTTTTCCCATGATGCTCTTTTCATTTCGGGTTTCCGCTCCTCTCTTGTGCATTTCCTATCTATCCACTACCTCCTCTTTCTCTCTCTCTCTCTCTATCCTTTCCTGTCCCTTTCCTTTTGTCCTCTGCTTTATCTATCGTCACAGTCTCATCTGATCCTCGCCTCGCCCCTCCTTTAACATATTTATATTTTTTGCAGGTTCGTTCACCTTCTCATCTTCTCCCTTTATATCGTGCTCTCTCCCTCCTTCCCTCATTTCCTATCTTAATTTCGTTTTCTCGCTCTTCGTGTGTCGTGCCTGTGTCTGGCTTTGTTCCTCTCTGTCTGTCTGTCTTTTTCTGTCTGTCTGTCTGTCTCCATTATTGTCTTTTTTTTATCTGTCTGTCTTTTGTCTGTCTTTCCTTATCTGCCTGTCTGTCTTCATTGTTTCTCTCTCTCTCTCTCTCTCTCTCTCTCTCTCTCTCTCTCTCTCTCTCTCTCTCTCTCTCTCTCTCTCTCTCTCTCTCTCTCCTCCTCTTCCTCCTTTCTTCACCCGTGCGGCGCCAAAATTAATATATGTAGGTGTGACGAGGAAGAGGAGGAGGAGGAGGAGGTGGAGGCGGAGGAGGCAGAGGAGTATTGCAAACAAAGAAAAAGAAGAAAGACGAGAATGAGATGAAAACAAAAGAACATATATTGAGGAAAACGTAAAATATGAAAGACTGGAAATAAGAAAAAAAAACAGAGAAAGAGGAGGAGGACTAGGAAGAAAGTCAGAAAAAGAATAAATAGATTAATTAAGCGTAACTTTAGTACTGACGCCCCTTCTGATGCGTGCGTGTCGTTCCTCAGCTCAGCTCCTCGTCCTGCGGTGATGGATCGTTTTCCGAGCAATTAATATCTCCCGGAGTTGATTTGGTTCAGGTGCGTCGGGGGTAAGGTGGGAAGATAGTAGTTCGCTCATCCTTGCGTGGCGCGGCAGTACAGTTTCAAATGCATGAGCGAATGGAGCCAAGTGCGTTAGTTTGTTTGAGTTTGGCGTGTGTGTGTTGCATGAGAAACGAGGCCAGAAGGTAAGGGTAAGGTGGTGGTGGTGGTGGTGGAGGTGGTGGTGGTGAAACTGAAGCGTTCAGAAGTGCCACTGTAATAATGAATGGATGGTTATCATTTGCTCTCCGAGTTGATCATGTTGGCCTTTGTTGTTGTTGTTGTTATTGTTGTTGTTGTTATTATTGTTATTGTTGATGGGTATAATTTTCTTTTTCCTCTTTGCTTCCTCATCCAGATCTTTCTAATTTTAGTCTTCGCCGTCATTTTCCTCTTCCTTCTCTTTCTCATCTTCCTTCTCATGAATATATTCCTTCTTCGTTCTTAAGTTTGGCTTTGTCCTCCTCCTTCTCCTCCTCCTCCTCCTCCTCCTCCTCCTCTTCCTCCTCCTCCTCCTCCTCCTCTTATTTACTTTCTTCTCCCGTTATCCTCCTTGTCTTTGACCCAGTTACCACCATCTTTGTTCTCCTCCTCCTCCTCCTCCTCCTCCTCCTCCTCCTCCTCCTCCTCTCAAGCACCACGCATCCCTCATTGCGCAAAATCCTCAACATCCGCGCATCACCGGTCGCCTGTTCTTCCCGCCCTTTCACAGCCAGGTAGTCAGTCTTACCTGGCCATGGCTCTCCAATCACCTCCCAGAATTCCATGCCGCCGTGCCTCGAATATTAGATCCCTGTCCTGTTTGGCAGATTGGATTGCGCGGGCGGCAGGGTCTCGCTTGTACTTTGTTTGCC